>NW_027556402.1:90319937-90411173 GCF_003287225.1 Phascolarctos cinereus | reverse complement strand
CATTACTTATTTTTTAGCTTTCTTTTTTTTTAAATGTTGGTTTACAAATTCTCTCCAACCTGCCCTTTCCCCACACATTGAGAAGGCAAGCAATATGATACCTATTATATATGTGTAATCATGTGAAACATATTTCCATATTATCTGTGTCACCAAAAAAAACAGCAAGTAAAATAAAGAAAGTGACAAAAGTATATATCAGTCTGTACTCAGCATTCATCAGTTCTGTGTTTGTGGAGATGGATAGCATTTTTTGATCATGAGTCCTCTAGAATTGTCTTCAATCATCGTATTGATTGGAGTAGCCAAGTTTTTCACAGTCTGAATATACTTTTAAAAATTTCTTACTTCTCTGGCTCGTTGTTACCCAAATAATCTGGAAACTTCACTATCTTACAACAGCTTTGAGGTGCTGATAGCACCGTCCCTTGCAAGCACACAGTTTCACAAATGAAGAAGAAAGGGTCAGTTTATAGATTAATGAAAACAAATAGAACTCTGTTAAAAGTCATAGAAATAATATTGCCCTGCTGGTGGAAAATAATTCAACAGAGATCTAATATATCCTTTGTCACTTAGCAGCACAGGGTTGAACTCTTTATGAGGCTCTTTGATATATGTATGCTATTCCTGCTCTTTTCATTTCTCCTCAGGCAGTGTCTTCTTCTCGTTCTCCTGGTAGAAGGCATCAATCCCCTTCTGATATGGTCCCCTTCTTGTGTGTCCCTATTCCATATTGTCCTCCATTCCTTAAGTATTATCTAGTGATGATTCTGCTTATAGCATCCCATTCAGATGTATAATTAGGTGAAGCTTTCCCTTAGACATAATAATTTTCTCTGGAGCTCCTTTTGTTATTGCAAAGGAGTTGTATCTTTGTATTTGGTTTTGACATAGGACTCTATTTAACGCGTTAATAAAAACGTTAGCATGTTTTGGTTTTCAGAGTCCTGAGGAAAAACTTAAATGTTACACATCTTTTCTAATGTAATGATACACTTTGCAATTACAAAAAAAGAGGTGTAATTCCTGAGGGAATCTACCCTCTAATGAAGACACAAAGCACTATGTCTGAAAACAAGTGAGAGAAAAAGATAAGCATAAGTGTCCAACTGAGGCAAACAGCCAGAGAGGCTGAAAAGCATGTAGTGGATAACAAGAATAAAGTTCCCTGTGTAAAACAGTCAGTTACCTGATTCCAGGCATTTCTCTCCATCCTGATCCAAATCCCACCTTCTCCTATAAGAGGCCTTTCCTTATGTCATTTAATGTTTATCTTCAATTTATCCAGTATGTGTTTTGTTTGTATGTTGTAGTTCTTGTGTGTCTCACCCATTATTTTGTGATATTTCCAGTTCTTAGTATATATATATAGTAGGTGCTTAACAAATGCTTATTGACTGACTGAAGTTGCAGTTCATTAGATTTTAGGCACTAGAGCAAGGTTTGAAAAGTTTGAACCTTGGTAAAGGAGACTTCTCATAACTTTTTTTAAATGCATATGCCAGCACTATTTTCAAATATGTTGTGTTGCAAATTTAAAATATAGATCTATATCTATATCTATATCTACATCTATATCTATATATATATGTATGTATGTATGTGTATATATATATGTGTGTGTGTATATATATACACATATATGTATGTATATATATACACACATATATACATATATACATATATACATACATATATATGTATGTATATATATATGTATATATGTATATATATTTATATATAAACAAAAAGACCTGATCTGTTTTCCCTTGTATCCAGAAATGTTTGTGTTAATATAACCCAACATGAACCTGGTGTTTTAAGACCTGGGCTTTGAACTTTATATACAAAAATAAACCAAAAAATAATCCCTTACTTCAAATAATTTATATTCTCCTGGGAGAGGAGTGGGAGAGAACACAGGCTGATGGTGATACTGTACCATGGAGGAAAGACTTCTGGAATTGTAGTGCGAAGACGCAGTTTAAAATCGTTATCTCAGGAACTTGTTATGTGTATGACAGGTATAAGGAAATATGTGTGTGTGTGTGTTTGTGTGTGTATGTATGTATACATAGGTGTGTTTTACATATCTTTATATATGTGTACCTGTGTATGTATTTATTTTGTAAATTCATGTCTATATTGTGTGCTCACATGAATACATATGTACATGCAAGAATGTATGTATATGTGTAGGTATTTGTGTTTACATACATGTAACAGCATATGTGTATAATATATGTCAATGTCTTAGATATATAGTCTTTATACTCACACTTCTTTATGCCACTTACTGCCTTAGACAGTTAACTTCTCTGGGCCTCACTTCTTCAGCTACAAAATGAGTGTTTGGACTAGATAATAAACTCTGAAGTCACTTCTAGGTCTATGGTCATGATCCCATGACAAGTTAAGTAGGCAGGACTATATTTATGTTCATGTTTATATAGCAGGCTAGCATTCTAGCAACTACATAGATGTCAACAGTTTCCAGCAAGTTTTTGGATTTTAACAAGAGTCTTTCCATTCAATCTTTGCGTCAATTGATTAATTTTTGTCTTTTGGAAAATTTTTGGATGGTAATCTTTATTCCCTTAGAGAATGTCTCTCTCGAATATCTCTGAGCACTTGTAATGTTTCCATTTGAATGCTGGAAATTTCACTCTTCACATGGAGAGTGAGAATGATTCCAGATGAATTCTTTAACAGAACTAGGAGATCATTAAGACTGCTGTGAGTACCCCCCTCCAGCATATGGAGAAAAAGCTTCTGTGACTAAGAATGATGTTTGATTTCCCTTTCACACGGTTCCCTTTCTTTTGCTTGAATGCAGAAGTGTGATTGCTTGAATAGATGTGTGGATTCCTACACTAGACCTTAGCTTAGCTTCAGTGAGCATAACTGCTTTTGGTGTTTCTTCAAAAGAATTTGGTCCCCATAGCTTATTTAAAATTAAAATTTACCCTAGCTGTAAGGACCGGAACATGATTCTCGTTAGGCTTGTCATTTTTGAAGATATCTAAAACATGAAATGTAATTGGCAATTGAGACTGACAGTTTCTAAGCTGAGGAAATCTAATCCTATCAAGTTTGGGATGACTATTTTATTCGAAAAGAAGCCTGATTGTGAAGTACCTCAGGCCTTAACCTGAAAGGGGGTGGGGAGAAAAACATATCTTAGCCTCTATAAAACACAGCAGAGCTGTGATGATATTTGAAATGCCTCTTTTATTGTAACCCAAAATTTTGGGTGAAAAAGTCACTGACTTCCGTTATTGCAGAAATATAATGAGAAATAAGAGTTGGCTAGGCTGGCACATTATGTTGTCTGGTTCTTTGTTAACATGCCATTGTTCATTTCCTAGAATTCAGACCAGTCTAATTTTATAAGAGCTCCCTGAATAATAATCATTTTGTGATTTGAATACCTTGGGAGACTTTTGCATTGATGTTCGTGAGTCTTTCCAGACACACAGTCCCAAGTTTTTACTTTTGATATCACAAGCTGTTATTCTAACTTTAAACTTTTTAAAAATATAAGTGACTTAGTTTTGTTTATTTAGCTGATAATAGAGAGGGAAGGACAAGAGCTTTTGGCAGAATTTGAAAGTAAACTTATTTCCTGGTCATGAAATAGAGGGGAGGGGGAGGAAAGAAAGTATTAATACATTCTTATACATTATCGTTGATTTTTATATTTTAATCTCATTTTTTAGAAGCTCATTTTGTTTAATACTAAAGAATTTAGATCTCAAGGGAAATTAGTATAGTGTTCTTCAAATGAGGAAAATGAGACCTGCAGGTCACTTGAGTGGTAGGAACAGCTGAATTCAAACCTTCGCACCACAACTGCAAATGCAATAATCTTTTGCCTTCCAGTGCCTAAATTTGTCAATTAGAATAAAAGTGATGTTTATTATGCACAGAATTAAATATTTCATTAAAGAGCTTCCAGGAAGTCCTGTGAGGAAAGATGCCCTTCCTCCCCATCTTGTCAACTGGACGGTACATTGATCCCTTCTCAGAATTCTCTTCCCTCTTCAACTCAGGACTCTTAGAATATTGCTCTTGAAAATCTTGAACTGAAGCGAACAAAACATTTGTTTTAAAACTAAATTCCTGAATGTTAATGTTTGTACCCTCTTTTCTCTACATTCTTCAATTTTGATGCCTTTTCTAGGTTGATTATTTCCTACTCATATTGTATGTAGCTTGTTTGCACATAATTGTTTGCCTGTTATCTCCCCTGTTAGTTTGCAAGTTACTGAAGGGCTGGAACTGCCCCTTTACCTTTCTTTAAATTTCTAGCCTTTAACATAAAGTAATATATGGAATATTGCTGGAATGTAGTAGGCATGTAATAATTGCATATTGACTGATGGTAATGATTTAAGACCATTCACAGATTTTGATTTTCGTCACAAGTTTACATTCCTCATTGTTGTTGATCATTTCTCATCTGTAACTACAAAGGAAAGTATTAACCAACTACCAGTCCCTTTTGAAAGTGCAGGAATATTTAGCAAATTTTGGCAAATGATTGGTTATCCTTTGAAGCACGTGGTATTAGGGGCTGTAATGGTATAAAATGTAATGGTATGAAATTGAGAAAATAGAGATTTGCAACGGTCCTGAGAGGTCATGTAGCCCAGAGGTGTCAAACTTGTTTGGGGACCACAAGCTGGCCAGCAAACTCCCCCTGTGTGGCAGAAACCACATTCAAATGTAATTGGAAAATAGTTGACAAATTAAATAAAAATACAATATAACATATAGATCTAATTTATGGTTTTCTATACATTTCTATTTTAGTTTGACACCACCTACTTTTCCAACCATTTAGTTTTACAGATGAGGAAAGTGAACGATGGCTTAGAGAAGGTCACATACCTAGTAAACAGCAAAGTAAAATCAGAATCCAAGTGTTACGTTGCTACACCCAGTGTTCTGTCACAAATGCCATGCTGTCTTGTTCATTTCTTTATAAATAATATTTGAGCATTGCCTGTAGAACTGTCTTAAGTTTTTGTAGGGTTCACTTGTGGAAGAAGGATTGAACTTTTGGCACTATGTTGTAGAACCATAAACCACAGCTAGAATTTGCGAAGAGGCCAATTTAGGCTCAATGTCAGGAAAAAGAATTTTTAACGTTTAAAGTTGTTCAAAAGTGGCCTGAGCTGTCCAAAGAAGTGTTGATTTACTGTTTCTTGCAATCCTTCAGAGTGAAGTGTACCTGAGGTGAGATCCCAAATATACCATTGTTGTAGCACGGAAGGCTTTCATGTATGATTTGGCATGCTTTTATGTGCAGTAGATGAACACTGAGGCTCCTTCAAACTCTCTGTTTTATAGTTGTCCTCTTACATTACCCCACCCTCCAATATTGGTGGCCTTGTTCCATGCTATAATATACAAATGAAGTGTTTATGGTAGAATTATGCCAATAAGAGCATGGATTAGAAGTTAATGAGGTGAGATTGTAGGAGGCAGGCAAGTGAAGGAATGGTAAGAAGATCAGTGTCTCTGGAGTCAGAGGACCTGGGTTCAAATATTGCCTCTGGAATTTATCCATTTGATTTTGGCCAAGTCTGATGACAGCTTCTTGTCTCTTAGTTTAGTCATATACAAATTTCAGTAGGTGGAGTATATATGCCCTCTGAGGCCCCTTTCAGCTCTACAGCTTTGATCTTATGATATTCATTTTGTCAAACCCATCACCCTAATGTTGTAGCTCTTATTTCAAGAATTCCCTGAGGATTAAAATCTTTTCTAGAACATATTTTAGGCAATTACAATGTTCACTTGTTGTCTCAGAGAAGATCTGAAATCAAGAGGTGGCACTGGGATCTTTTAAACCCTTAGAGCTCTCTGAAATCCAATATATTGGGAATGTCAAAAATGTTTTGGATCTCTCAATCATTTGCTGGGCTAGGCCTAAACTATAGTGGATGGAAGAAGAGAGGGAAAGAGCCTGAATTGAGGCAACTATGTTCTTTGGTACATTCTCACATATCATGTTCATGCTTCCTGTAGCTAGAGAAGATATGGGAACATGTGAGTTTTATGTAAATTGCATATTATTCTTTTATCATTTGGAACACCTTGTCATTGTGTTTGATTTTGGAAATTGCCTTTCCGTATCCCTCTACCTCCCATGTCTTAAAAAATTCTGTAATGTATCAGGACTTATTTTTTTAAGTTTATTTTCCTTTGAAGAAATTTTAAGGACTTTTTGGTACTCTTTTGAATTTTTTAAAAGAAGCAAAGTGATAATACTTGCTGGCAATGGTGTAGTGGTTTTAATGTTTTTAAAACGCTTTATATGTATTATTTCTTCTCAGACTCATAACAACTCGAGAAGGTAGGTATTATAATTATTATTCCTATTTTAAAGATGAAGAAACTAGGGCTGAGAATTTGGAACTTGACGAGGAACACATAACTATTAAATATCTGAGGCTGGATTCATACTCAGGTGTTACTAATAATTCCATAACCAGTGCTGTATCCATTTTACCATCTAGAATTCTCTCAACAATGGGGATTATTTAGGTATCACTGTTTGAGACAAAGTTAATATTGGGGCCTATTCCGGTTTGAGATTTTAAAAGGAATTTGTCATGAGAAATACCAAGAACATTTTGTATCTATCTTTTATAGCTTTTAAGTTAGTAAACTAAGGTTTTCAGTATTGTGAATCAACTTTTCACCAGGACAGTGCACACAGTAAATGGGGATAAAATAAGGCTGGGATTTAGGGAAAGATGGGTGGAAACAATGAATGATAAATATCTTTAGAATCTTTGAAAGAGTAATTCTATGCAGCATTTCATTTAACAGCAGTGCACATAAAGAGGGTGTTTGAATGAATGCTGTGTTGATTTGAAGGGAAAGAATTTAGCATTTAAAAAAACCAATTAGGAGTGATTTTAATTGGTCTGCAGAAATATATTTCTAAGGGATTAGATGAGGTGTAATCATCTTGGGAGGTTAAGTAACCCTATATTCCAATTAGTTTACTCTCATAATACATATTTTAATACTTTTTCCTTCGTAGGACTTCCTTTAAGCACTATGAGATATGCATATACCTGGCCCTCTGTTTCTGTGAATTCCTTTAGCTGATATCTCAGAGAGTAGTGGCAGGAGACTTCATGAGTGTCTCTTTGTGTGGCTTTCATAGACAATACTTTTCTACTGATTGGTTTTGTAGAGTTCAATGTAGTCCACAGATGAATACTTTCCTCTAAAGTTAGCTACTAAAGGAAAGGATTATTTTAAAGAAAATCTAGCAATCCACATCAATCTTCAATGAGAAAATGGAAGCAAGGGAGCTCTTTGTTCAGTGATATAAACCTATTAAGGAAATGCTTTGCCATTGAGGGGAGAATTAATTAAAAGGGATATTACTTTTTATAAAGCATACATACACATATAAATATGTATACAAAAAAAATGTAGTGAAGGAAATCCAGTAGGGGAAGGAGCACATTGGAATTTCAATTGATGTAAAACCAACTTCAGCTAATTGAACATCACTGTCATAGGTTATGCTCAGAATTTTAAATGGTAATAGTCATATAAGCAGGAGATGAATCAATGAAATGAGTCCATTCCATTTTGTAAGGAATTATTGTGAAACACACGAGGTAACTGCAGGCATTCTGTTGGAAAACAGAAGATAAATATTGTTACTTGGCTAATTGGAAATCAAGTTTGGTTTGGAAGATGATTTGAAAATGACAAAGCTATGGATTTCTTTAGGTGTGAAATGTGTCTTTCTAACTTCTTCTTATGTGGTACGATGTTTAGTGTTCAAATTGTTGGTGGTTGTTTCTTCGCATACCTAAGATAAATTAGTTGGGGACAGGAGTGTTGTTGGGGTAGGGGCATATGAGGCACAAACACTGGGTTCTGTCTAAAAATTTAACCTAGCATTACTCTAGATTTGATTCCATCTAAATTGAATTGTTATCACATTATAGTTTCCTACACTTCTTGGTAAGGACTTAAGATTTAGGAGCAGTTTTTCCCCTCCCTTTTTTGTTGATCACTGCTATGGAGGGGTAAGCAAAGAGTACAATCCCAGTGATTCCTTGGAGTATGTTTTAGTTATTCTTTGTTTTATTTCCAAAATGTCACGTTATCAGACTTTGTTCTCTGACATAGTCCCCAGTTTATCACATGAGCTATTTTTAACATTTGAAAGTGACACATCTTAGGAACCTATACAATAGCATGTGTTCAGTGCCCAGGCTATACTGCCCATTGAAAGTGTGATAATGATTAAAATTTTGCAGTTGTAGAAAATTCCAGGAATACTGAAATTAGAGCTAAATTTCCTGGAAAGTTCTGGAATCATTGTTAGGACAACTATGGGACTTGACAATTATTTAATTGTCCACTCAGTACAAGATAATGTGCTAGGTAATAGATAATACTTGAAGTAGGATTAGTGGGATTATAGGATTCAGAGCTAGAGGGAAGCCTTAGAGGCCAAGTTCAACTCCTCCAATTTATATATGAAGGAAAACCCAGGCTGAGAGAGATTAGGTAATTGGCTAAGGGTCACACACCTTCTAAATGTCTGTGGCAATATTTCAACCAAGTTCTTCATGCGGCCAGGCCTGAGGCTCTAACCAATCTACCACCTGCTGTAGTTTAGCTAAGATAGAGTCCTTGCTTCTCTGAAGTTGAGTATGTCACATATATAAATCATCCAGTTTAAGATGCATTTAGTAGGTGAAGAAATATCAACTAGGTTTATAGTGAGCATTCAGCCTTGGAATAAAAATGTCTACCATTCATTTCAACAAATTAATTCACACAAACCACACACACACACACACACTCACACACTCACACACACACTCACACACTAGTCTAGAAGAAGGACCAAATTAGTTTCATGGGTCTTCCAAGGAAGAAGAGTTTTGTGAAGACTTAGAGACACTTATTATTAATGTGCGAAAAGAGGACAAACTTATAATTCTGGGTGACTTTAATGCTAGAGTCGACTCACACTACCAGACTTGGCAGGGAGTCCTAGGGAAGAATGTATTTAAAAACAGCAAGACTGGTGATCATTTACTACTGAAGATTTGTGCATATCATGACCTTCTGATCACCAACACTGTCTTCCACTTATCTAAATGAGATAAAACTTCATGGATGCACCCTTGCAACAAACATTGACATTCAGTAGACTATGTGATTTTAAAGAAAAGAGATAGAAGGGATGAGAGAGTGAGAAAGGCAATGTGTGGCTTACAGTGCTGGACTGATCATAGACTCGACCTCTACAAGCTAAATATTCGCATTCAACACAAGCAGCAACGTAAAGGCAAAATGACTACCAGAAGAATTAATGTCACCAGATCAGAGCTTTTCTCTGAGTGGCAACAATTTGTTGCTAAATTAGAAGGAAAGTTAAGACAACTACAATTGGCAATAGCGGAGTAGAAAAGGAGTGAGCAGCTTTCAGAGATTTGGTGTATAGCACTGCAGTTGCTCATCTGGGTCAGAACACTCAAACAGCAAGAGTTTTTGATGATCGTTATGGGGAAATTCAGAAGCTACTAAATGAAGAATTAGAACTCCACAGGGTTGAGTAGCAGGATATTTCAATCCATTTCTAAGAAGGCAGAATTTAATTCCATCAAGATTAAAGTATAAGCAAAAGTTAGAGAGATACAGGATTCTTGGCACAGTAAGAAGGCAGATGAAATTCAGTTTTATGCTGATAGTAACAAACCAAAATACTTTTATGATGTCCTGAAGGCTATTTATTGTCCAAAAAGCCATGGTTCATCTCAACTCCTCAGTGGTGATGGAGCCACATTGATTATGATCCTACAGGGATGGACTGAACGCTTCCATTGTGTTCTCAACATTCTCAATGATTTATGAGGCCACCGGCTGTTTACCTCAGGTTGAAGTCAATCCCTCCATAGCTGAAGTTTTAAATGAAGAAGAGGTTTTTAATGCCTTTAGGCTCCTTTTGTGTTTAAAACACCTGTTGCTGATTTTAGCTGACTGAAATTTTCTAGGTTATATGGCAAGAGGAAGTTATCCCCCAGGATTTCAAGGATGCCTCCATTTCCCACCTGTATAAAAGGTAAGAGAAATAGAATGTCCTGTGATAATTGAAGAGAGGTATCTCTCTCAATCATTGCTGGAAAGATTCTTCACAGAGTCCTCCTTAATAGGCTGATCCTTCCACAGGAAGACGGTCATATACCTGAAAACCAGTGTGGTTTCAGAAAGGGCCTAGGGATGGTCAGTATCGTGTTTGCTGCCTTATAACTCCAGGAGAAGAGCCAGGAGCAGAACAGAGGTCTGTATACAACATTTGTAGATGTGAGTGAGGTCTTTGATACTGTAGTAATGACAGCTTATGGAATTTGGTTTCCCTGAGAAGTTCATTTGCATTGTACATTAAATTGACAGCACGCTCGCCCAGGTTCTGGATAATGCACAGTGCTCTTGTGCTTTATCAGTTACCAGTGGAGTGAAACAAGTCTGTGCTTGCTCTCTTGCTTTTCAGCATGATGTTTTCAGCCAGGTTGTCAAATGCTTTCAATGACGATGAACATGCCATCAAGGTCAACTACTGCACTGATGATAAATTCTTCAGCTTGAAAAGGCTAAAAGCGAAGACCATATTGGAGGGAGTGTTGGTTCATGATTTTATGTCTGGAAATGACTGTGCAGTCAATGCAGCCTCTGACGCTGCGATCCAACAAAGTATGGACAATTCTCTGCTGCTTGCTTTAATTTTGGAGTAACAATTTACACCAAGAAAACATGGGTGCTCTATGGGCTACCTTCAGATCATCCATACGTAAATCCATTGATTTTAGTAAATGGAGATGTTTTGAATGCTGCAGATAAGTTTACTTACCTTGATAGAGTACTTTTCAGGGATGTACACGTTGATAATGAGGTTGACACATATATTGCCCAAGCTGACTTAGTGTTTGGGAAGCTCTGAAGGAAAGTAGGGGAGAGAAGAGATATTTGATTGACTAGTGAACTGATGGTCTATACAGCCACTGCGCTGATCTCCTTGTTGTATGCCTGTGAAATGTGGGCAGTATACCCGTACATTGTCAGGAAACTGAATCTCTTCCATTTGAATTATCTTAGGAAGATTCTGAATTTCACCTGCGAAGATAAGATACCACACTCTGAGATGCTTTGTCAAATGAAATTGCCATGCATTTAGACTGTGCTTCACAGAATGCAAGTCCAGTGGGATGGCCATGTTTTTAAAATGCATAATGTACGTTTTCCAAAAACATTCTTTCATGGAAAACTCTCACAGGGCAAGCATTCACATGGTGGTCAGGAGAAGTGATACAAGGACACACTCAAGGTATCTCTTAAGAACTTTGGAATTGATTGTATGACATGAAAGACACTGGCAAAGGATCACTTAGAATGGCATGCCCACATTAGAGAAGGTGCTACGCTGTATGAGCAAAGGAGAATTGAAATCGCTGAAAGGAAAGCAGGATGGGCAAATGTAGAGAAATCACCCCAAATGTTCAGTTGGCCTGCTTGTACCCGACCTGTGGTAGGTACAGCATTCAGAGCTTGCCTTGGTCTGATCAGCCATAGTCAGACACACTGAAACTTGACTCTGGCATCGTGATGACAGTTTTGATCCTCCTCGAGAACGAAGGACAACCACCAACCAACCAATCATTCCAGTGTCAAAGTATGTTCAATTCAATAAACGTGTGTTTAAACAAAAGCATCTCCTTGTAGCTGCTGGGGGCACCATGGATAGAGCACCAGCTGTGCAGTCAGAAGGACCTGAGTTCAAATCTGGTCTCAGACCAGACATTTGACACTTACTAGCTGTGTGACCCTGGGCAAGTCAGTTACCCCCAGTTGCCCCACCAAAAACAAATCAACCACTAAGATAGTCTTAAAGCATTGCCTTTTTGCAGAGCACTGTGGTAGGAGCTAAGGAAATGGAGATGAACACAGAAGACAGTTCTTCAATATGCAAAGAGATAAGTCAATATAATATAATTTGAGTGAGGTAAGAGCCTTAACAACTAGAAGGAGCTGGAAAGACTTCTTATAGAATCGGATATCTGATCTGCGTCTTAGAAAAAGCTAAGTGTTCTAAGGAGCAGAAGTGAAATGGAATGGCTTCCAGTTGTGGGGGATATTATATAAAAAAGCATGGAGAGGAGAAATGAAATCTGGAATAATAAGTTTGGGGAATAGAAAATGTTGAATGGATATTGTGAAGGATTTTAAATACCCAAATAAAGAATTTGTATTTTATACTAAGAGCAGTAGGGAGTCCTCATAGATTTTTGAGTTCAAGAGTGCCATGGACATATGTGTTGCTTTGAGAAAATTATTTTGGCGTACATGGATGTGGATGTTGGCGTGGAGAATAGAATGACTAGAAACAGGAAAACTGATTTGGAGGCTATTGAGTTAGACTGTACAAGAAAAGATGAAGATTTGAAAAGTTAATAAATGAGAGTATTGGCCACATGAATGGAAAGAAGATCGATACAAGATGCTGTGAGAAACAGTCCATAAAACTTGGCAACTGATAATATGTGAGTGGGCATGAAAATGAGTAATTTTGTGGAAGATAACGTAGGCAGCAAGAAAAAGATGGTGGCACCTCATGAGAAAGAGGGAAACTTGCATGAGACACAAATTTAGGACAGATTGAATTTTAGATACCCATGAAATATCCAGAGAGAGATGACAAATTGGTGATATGGAACTAGAGGTCGGGTGAGAGAGTAGATCTGCACATATGGATATAGTAATTTGTTTGGATTAGGTGGCCTTTAAGGCACTTTCCAAATATCAACGTCTGTAATTCAGTAATTCAAATAGATCCATGTGATTTAATCACCTTTTCAGGTAATTGATACTATGAAATATTGTGAAATTTTGGACTAGAAAATTTAACTCTTTCCCACATATGCTTAGACACAGCATTATTATTGAGAAAACTCTATAAACTATATCCTACTGTGGCTAATATAAATGGCTTTAATTACTGAGTTGAATCTTTCTTCATAATACAAATATGTTAAAACAGTGAAAAATATTTTCAGGGGATAGGAAGAATTTATTTTCTCTGAATATATTTGTGTTCTAAAAAGTACCATTTTAGGGAGCAAAATTTATTATACACCACTGCCTCTCACTTTTCTGCCCATTGAGAAAAATGTTTTATCAGCAAATGAATTTAGATGTGATATTTATTATTATCATTATTTTTAATACACACCATAAGGGGTTATATAGACGTTTTACTTTAATTCATAACACAACTGACTGATCTCAACAACTTTTGAAGAATTAAGACCTTTTATAATATATGAAAAAGCTGACATAATTTCAATTAAATAAATTCAAAGATGTTTTTTCTGCTTGCTGTCAGAGGAATAGGAACTAGGTTGTAGAGTTTGTTCTGGTTCTAGCTAAAAGAAAGCCTGCATTGCAAATTAATGAAACCAGGACTTGTCCATAAATAACCACCCAAAATGGACACTCTAACACAGTGTGAAAAAATTATATCACCACCTAAAATGGTAAAACACTTTTAAAAATTGAGATCCCCTGCTCCTCATGAGAAGGTACACTGGTAAGGCAGCTAAGGAAATAATTTTCTTTTACCAGATTGACACTCACTGAAGAACTAGTTTCTAAGAAGAGCAAAACATTGCTCTTGTTTTGGGCCAATTTTTCAATCTGTGCAGAAATTTAGAGATCCCTAACACGAATCAGATGTATGTTTTCTGTTTATTTGAAGTATAATATGCTTCCAACCATAATCTTAGACAACTACAGAGACCTGATCACATATTACGAAGAGGCAATCCTGGCAAGAATCGAAATCATTGACTATGTGCTTTCCATTCCCACCCAGAAACATAAGCAGACCCTTGGAATGGAAATTCTTATACTCCAAGCAAGTGTCTGTGTAGGCAATGATAAACATTTATTGTTTGGGTATTTTTCAGTTGTGTCCGATGATTCATGACTGAAATAGGGGCTTTCTTGGCAAAGATACTGAAATGGTTTGTCATTTCCTTATCCAGTTCATTTTACAGATGAGGAAACTGAAGCAGAAATAAGTGACTTGCCCAGGGTCATGTAGCTAATAATATCTCAGTGTCTGAGGCCCGATTTGAACTCAAAAAGATGAGTCTTCCTGACTCCAGGCCATGCACTCTATTTACTACCCTACTAACTTCCCGATGATAAAATAGCAATGACAATGACAATGACGATGATGATAACAATAATAATCATAATAATATCAGCTATCAATCAGCAAAGAAGTATGTATTAAGCACCTACTCTATGCCAGGCCTTGTATTAGGCACAAAAACAGTACTTGCCCTCAAAAAGGTTGCATTCTGAAGAAAATGAGTATATATGCAGAGATATACAACACAAACAAAAGGTTAATGCAAATATATACAAAGTAGTTTTATGTAGTTATGCTCCAGAAATGGCACTGTCTTCCTTTTCACCTTTACCTTGGCCTTCCCTGGCTTCCTTCAAGCTTCTATAATGTCTTATCTTCCTTAAGAAGATTTTTTAATACTCCTCAATCTAAGAACCTTCCCTCAGTTAATTATCACTAATTTATTCAGCATATATATTGTGTTTAAACAGGTATTTGCATGTCTTCTCCCTGATTAGAGTTTTAGCTCCTTAAGGACATTTTTTTTTTAGCTTTTCTTTGTAACCTCAGGACTTGGCACAATGTCTAGCACAGTGAGGGACTAATAAATATTAGTTGACTTACTAGTTTGAGTCACAAGGCCCTGGCAATCCGAGGGGAGTGGAAATGATGATAGCATTAGCTTGTAGTTGTATAGAGTTTCAATAAAGATTTAAAAATCTCTTTACATCTTTTTGTTCCCTCATCTAATCCTAAAAATAGCCCCCTGAATCAGATAATACATATGTTTCTATTATGTTTTTATGTGGACCAAGGCTCATAGAGATAAATTGACTGGCCAAAGGTGGGAAGGCTTGTTGCTAGCTAAAGAGTAGTAGTAAATTGTTATACCCGCATTGTTCTAATTCTGCTCCTGAGCAACACCATAAGAAATAAGTATGCTGTGAAGATCACTGATGCAAATTATCAGAATATGTGAAAGGTATCTGGTGATTGCATAGTAGTGTCTGACTCCATGAGGGGTGAAAGGGAAGAGTAGTATAGAATTTTAGGAAGTTAGAGTTTTTGCCCATCTCTTAGGAGATTAAAAAGCTGTAATTTTTTGGACTGTTTGGGGTTAAAGGAAGAAGGTACAAAAATAATGGTATAGTTATGAGTAGTGAAAGTTAAGAAAAAAAGGGATATATTCATCACTACTTATATGCAACAGAATAGAAGAGTCAGGCATTCAAGAGAAATGGTCATAGATAGAGGAAAGGAAAGAAGGAAGCACTTCCATATCATTTCCATAAGAATTAGACTAGTCTGCATTGTATTGGCATTCCCTTAGTGTTCCAGATCTTTACTACAAAAAGAAGAAAAGCTGCTTTAAAAACATTAAACTTTCCCAGATCTAGGTGCTTGTGGTCAACAATTCTGTGAAGTTGTCAACAAGTATATCTGAAATACTGATGTTTACATTAAGTATAATACTAAGAAGAGTGCTTATATATCACTTGAAAATTATAAAAAGTATTCACAAATATCATCTCATTTGATCTTCACAACAGCCCTGTAAGTCACTATGTCCATTTTAGAGATGAGGAAACTGAAAGTATAACATCATTTGCCGATCAACACGTCTCTGGCTAATAAGTGTCTGAGGCCAGATTTGAACTTGTTTTCTTCATTCCAGGTATTGTGTTCTGCCCATTGGACCACTCAGCAGCTTCCAGAGGTTATAGGACTTGATTAGGTAGGGGGAAGGATACCACCTAGCTTACCTGCTCTAGTTCCAGTATAGTTTATTTGTTGAATGCTTATAGATATTTGGGGGATATATGTAGTACGGGGACATGTTTGTTATTAGTTTGAAAATTTTAGTGAATTTCTAGTGTACAATTCTAGACACCTTATTATGCCTTTATTATTAGTATTACTATTATTAAGTATATAGCCGCCATTTATATATCATTCTAAGGTTTGCAAAATGCTTTTCAAATATTATTCCTTTCTCTTCTCACAATAGTAGAAAGGGTGTTATTGTTATTAACATTTTGCAGAAGAGAAAATAGGTAGATAGAAGTTAAATGACCCAACCTGATTCATACAGTTAAAACAGTCATACCGTGTCATCTGTTTGTTTGCTCAGAACATGATGCTGATTCAGCATATGATATTCAATATAGTTTGGGCTAGAATTCAGGAAATCTGGATTCAAATCTTGATTCTAACTTATAGGTATCTGACGTTGTGGAAGTTAACTTAATCTTCCCAAAACTCATTCTCTTAATTTATAAAATGGGTCTATTAATATTGTTATTTTCAATCTCATAAGGTTATAAGAAAGGTTTTATAAAGGTTATAATATAAAAATGTGAGAGAATCTGAATTTCATATGTAGCTGAACAGGAAAAAAATATGAATTGTACCTTCTGCACTGAATATACATGAAGACTTGCTTTTGGTTTCCTTCTCTTTTTGTTGCAAGCCATCATTCTTTGTATCCTTTAAAACAACAGCAAAAAATGTATCTCACTCAGGAATATTTATATGGTGGAGAGGAAATTCGAGCTGTGGGAAGGGAGGAGAGCTGAGTTGAGGAAAGAATAGCCTCATTGATACTCTATATAATTTACACCTCTCATATCACATAAAAGGAAACTAAAGTTATTCATGTGCTTTAATCTGTGATTAAACGGAACCTAGCCTATTTAGCAGGTTAGAAGTTTCCTACAAATCCCAACCTAGACCACTCTTTTTGAAGCTAAAATTTATTCATTTGATGCTTACATTGACTTGTTTTCTACTTATATTTGTCAATTCTCAGTTTCTTATATTCTAGTTATATGCATACTTCTCTTCCACCCATTCTCTGGGTGATCCCAATTTGGCTGAATATATATATATATAACCTAAAAGTTACTCAATGATGGTAGATTGATAATACTTCAATACCTCATTGGGTTGAATTTTTATGCCTCTTTTTCCATTTATCTAATTGTGTGTTTTAAGGCATTGTACTTCTTGTTGGTTTATTGTACCTCTTTTAGCATTTGCCCTGGTCTGTTTTTTAAGGCGTTATTTACTTCAGAATTTTTTGTGTCTCCTTTACCAAGTTGTTGACTCATTTTTCATGATTTTTTTGGTATTAATCTCATTTATCTTCCCAATTTTTTCTCTGTCTTTCTTACTTGATTTTCAAAATCCTGTTTGAGCTCCTCATGACCTGAGATCAATTCATATTTTTCTTGGAAGTTTTGGATGTAGGACCTTTGACTTTTTTTTTCTCAGTGTATTTTGATTTTCCTTGTCATCACAAGTTTATATGGTCAGATTTTTTTTTCTGTTGCTTGCTCATATCTGTAGCCTATTACTTAACTTTTAACTCTTTGTTAAAATAGAGCTCTACTTCTGGGTAGAGTGGGCTTTGTCTTGAGCATCAGGGGTTTTGTGCAGAGGTAGTACTAGAGACCTGTAAGTTTTAAGTTTTTCCAAGGTGGCATGATCAAAGGAGAGTTGTTTACCCCTCTGCTGATCTGTCCTCCTGTCTGTGAGTGACAAAAAGCATTCTTTTCTGTCCTGGAACTGTGAGATGGGACCTACTCCAGTGTGACTACAAGCTCTCTGATGCTAGTGCTCCTCTTCACCCTGGGACTACCACCCAGGACTACAACCTTGATGCATGTATGGGCAAAGGAACAGAGTCCTGCCTCAGTTCTAGCAAAGAGACCCTTATAATCTCATACTTACCAGCTGTTTGACCCCCTTACCATCTGCAGGCTGATAGCACTGGAAGCATCTGTTGGGAGTTGCTAATTCAGTGACTCCCAAGGCCTGCTAGTGATTTGCTAGGCTATGTCTGTGGCTGTGGCTGTGATGTATTGTATTGTACTGTACTCTGCTCCACTCTCATGCAGGTGGGACAGACCTTACCTTCCACCTTTTTAAGTTTGTCTTTGCTGTCTGTGGGCTGAGAGGTCTGGAAACTCCCCTTCCTGCCACTGATTCAGTTGCCCTGAGGCTTGCACCAGGTTTGTTGGGGCTGGGCCTGTACTGGCACAGCCTGCACTGGACTGGACTCACCTTGGTGCAAGAGACCCTTCCTGACCACCTTCTAAGTTTTCTTGGGCTGGAAAATTGTTTCACTCCTTCATTTTGTGGGCTCTGCTGCTGTAGAATTTGTTTAGATTCATTATTTAAAGGTATTTGAAGGGGTTTGGGGGACAGCTGCCATTTTGGCTCCACCTGTATATCTCATTTTCTATATATTCCTACAGTCTCTGATGCAGTATTTTTCAAATGATGAGTTTTTGATTAATATAGTTAACTAAGAAAAATAGGGTCTTTATGTTAAGTTCCAAATCTCATAGATAACTATCTAGTGTTCAGTAATAGACTTTTTGTTGTTTCTGTTTCTGGCGCAAACTTCTCTGTCTGTGCATCCCATTCCAATGCTGTGGTATTGAAATCTAGTGATGGCTTTGCAGAAGAATTAGGACAGACATTCCATGCTGCAATTAGTTGTCCTTTTATTTAGTGTTTTTTTAGCTTATGCAAAGGATGTCTAATGGCTTAACGTGAGATTTTCAAGCCTGAGAGTACTGAAGGAAAACCTGTAGCAAGAAGGGAAACCATTGGGCTAGCGAGCAGCTTTACTCGTAAGAGCAGTATCCATGTCCAAAACCAGAAATGGAGCAAATAACACAAATGTGTAAGGGGATGGATAGGAAAGAGATATAACTGGAATGTCTCCAGAGCCTCAAATACAAAGCTCTTAAGCCATGTCATGGGGAGGGGCTGTGATCGACCTGTGAAAGGCTGCCTACTGGGTTCAGTGCATCATTATTCCAAGTTCTCATGATGGTTAAAACTCCTGGTCCCTCCATGTATGAAGACACTAGAATAAATTTTAAATAAAATAATGGATATTTTCTTTGTATTTTCAGGACAGAATGAGAATTCCTTTGGACTGGGAAATTTATAGAGAAAAACATGGTTTTATTTAGTAGCATGCAGGTAAATGTTTTACAGCTAGAACAATACGCATATACACATAACATACTTTTTAGTTTAATCTGCATTATAAACATCTCCATCACTTTAAGTCAACAAAATGATAAATCATGCCTTTATTTGTAATATTTGCCCTTTTTGATGTATAAATGCCTGAAACTTCCTGAAAATTTAATGTGGCTCTCATAAGATCCTGTTTGAGCATAGCCTTTACCATGCTCCTTCAGCTGACTTCCCACTTCTGTCTTGAGCATAGATGGGAAATTCCATGAATTACAGAATTTTCTTGCAAAGTATATTACAGAAAAAGAAAACAGCACAAGTCCAAGGGAATATGTCTAAGGTATAGGCAACCCCCTAAAAACAGGATGAAACTGGAAAGCTAGAAATATATTTTGTTTTGGGTTTTTTTTTTTTTTTGCACTACCACACCATGCATAGAGTGAAGGTTCGTGTCTTTTACCTGGTCTCTTTTTTCAGTATTATCATTCTAGTGTGCTAAAATAGCTTTGTACAGGGTGCCATAATATTACACATCTTTTCATATCAAGGCCCAAATTAGGAAATACAAGTTGTTTGAAAGGAATTGGCACATGAATTCTATTTGAACCAGTTACCTTGAGTATGGTAGTATATAATCAGGGTTTGGATTACATGGTTTCTAAAATTCCTTCCATTTCCATGTTTGCTCAGATAACTTGGCACAGTTGTGTTATTTTCCATTGTTCAAGAGGTATATGAAAGGAAGAAAATTTTATGTTTAAATAAGAAATATTTGGAGAATTCATACTCTATTTGGAGGTTCAGGTCTTCAAGCTTTAGATATTGTATTTTGGGATGGATCATTAAGTAAGCCTACCAGTTTTCTTTAGCAGGTTAAATAAACCACTGTATACAAAAGGGGTGGAAGAAAAAGAGAAGTTGTGATTGCTGTTTTTATATTTTTTTAATTTTCTTTCTTCTTCTTTTGTATTTTTTTTGACTAGGCAATAGTGTTAAGTGACATGCTCAGGGTTACATAGCTAATAAGTGTTACATGTCTCAGCCATATTTGAAGCTCAGGTCCTCACAAATCCCAGTCCAGGGCTCTATCCACTGTGTCACCTAGCTGCCCCTAAAATGTTCTCTTGATACCATTTTTTATCAACTGTGTATATTCATTCACTATGTCTTAGTTTCTCCAACTTATTGATGGACTAGAGCTGTTTTTTAAATAATTCTTAAGGATTGGAAAACATTTTAAAGACTCTTACATCAGATATTCCTGAACAAATTTGTTTTGGTTTGTTTTGTCATTTGGTTTAACACAAGTGCTCACTTCTCTGGGGAAACAATAATTTTCAATTTCTGTAATATAAGATGGTTATTACTTAGTATCTCACAGTGTGATTGTGACGATCAGATGGGAAAACATATGTAAAATCTTTTGCACACCTTAAAGCATTAATAAATGCTAGATGGTACTATAAAGTAATATGGAAATGTTTTGTTAAAAGATTTTTTAAAGTCTAGAAAATTGCGTTATTTATGATAAAATGGAAACAGCTAATTAGTATTGGCCGAAGCCTTTGTTTAGTAATTCATTTTATTTCAGCAATAAAAAGCATAAAAATCATTGCATGTAATTATATGCTGTATCAATGCAGACTAAGTCTTATATATTCCTTACCATGCACACTCTTACCAAGTAGATGAATTAGTAACATCCAAACAATGGAAATTAAATTAGAGAATTAAGTATGAAGTATAGACCGTAACTATAATCTTTAAACCAACACATAAGTCTACTCAGATAGCCAGGGATTTTTATATAAATGGGAATCAAAGGTTTTATTTTAAGGGCTTGCATTCCACTCTATAGGAGGATTCTTGGGAAGGATTGATAAATGTTTCCTTTTAGCCATGGTACTCTGAGCATTATTGAGTCTCTAACTTGATATACAGATTTTAATTTTGAATCAATCCATTATGCATTTTTGGTGGCAGATACATGTAGATATCCACAATATAAATGTATACTAGCCTCCAAAGAGAAGGATAGTGAACTCTTATGATTTTTCCTTAATATCAAGGATCAGTTTGAATGAAATATACCTTACAGATAATTTCTTTCTTATTTTTTTTATTTTTTGTCCTGAACTTGTGATTTCACAGATGTTAGGAGTTTTTGAGTTGAAATACCTTCTACTTTACAAATCAGCAAGTCCTGGAGGTAGTTAGATGTAGTAGTAGATAGAGCACTGTATTTGGAGTAAGGAAGAACTGAATTCAAATTCAGTTGAGTGACCTTGATGAGTCATCTAACTTTTCTCGGCCTCCTATTCCTTATCCGTAAAACAGGGATAATAGAATCCATTTCATGGGGTTATCATGAAGATAAAATAATTCATTTATATTAAGCCCTTTATAAAACTGAATGTGCTATATAAGGTCTAAGTATTATTATTTTGTAACTTTGGAGATCTGTCTCAGGCATGATGTCACAGCTAGAAATGTGTTAGAAGTAGAACTTGAACCTTGTGTTTCCATGTCCACTAATAGTCTCCATTAGGTTATATCCACTTGACACAGAATAGCATATAACTGTATTATCTTCAAGGCAGTAATACCTAGACGTGTACTTCTTTTCCAATAAAAATGGATATAATTAAAAGAAATTTTTGACATGTGTGTTTTAAATTGACAAAGTAAGTGTTTTGCCTAATAGTCTTTCACTGTGACCATTGAGTATAGAAGTAAGAGGAAGGAGGGAGAAGGAGGGAAAAGGAGGAGCGGAGGCAGAGATAAGATGGCAGAGAATAGCAGAGACTTGCCCGAGCTCTCCAAAATTCCCCTCCAAACAACTTTAAATAGTGCCTCAAAATAGAATATTAAGCTGTAGAACCCACAAAAGGACATGGTGAAATACTTTTTGAGTCCAAGAAAACTTAGAAGATTGGCAAGAAAAATCTGTCACACTAGAATGAGAGTGGAGCAGCACCCCAGCAAACCAGGAACAGGCCTTGTGAATGGCAGAATATGCAGCAGTAGTGGCTGGTACAGAATTCTCAGCCCAGAGATCACAAAGGAATGAGACAACTGATCAGAAGGAGTTTACAGAGGTGTTATAGAACTCCTTTGTGTTGCCTATACTTGGATCTAGGATGCAGTCTCAAGGTGAGGAAGAACATTAGTACTCCAGCGTTTGAGGCCTCAGAGGAGTGGGGAACCTGGTCACAGTTCCTGGGTAGAAAACAGAGCTTCTGGTCTCTCACATACTAAAGCACAGGGCAGGAGAGCATTAAACACAACTCTACTTAGAGCATAGCATCCTTAAACAAGTGTAAGCCTACAGATTCCAAGAACTAGCTCTGAAAACAGCTTCAATAAACCTGTGAAACTTGGAACAATGTCCCATTGGCCCAAAGAATTAGTCCAACTCTAATATAAACTTAAAAGTCAAGAAATAGGCTGGGAAAATTAGCAAATAATAACAACATAAAAGAATCTGACTATAGAAAGGTACTAGGATGATAGGAAAGATCAAAACACAAACTTGGAAAAAGACAACAAAGTCAAAAGTGTTACATTGAAAGCCTCTAAGAATAATGTGAATTGGGGGCAGCTAGGTGGCACACTGGATAGAGCAGCAGCCCTGAAGTCAAGAGGACCTTAGTTTAAATCTAGCCTCAGACCAACAACTTGACACATACTAGGTTGTGTGACCCTAGGCAAGTCACTTAATCACAAATGCCTTTAAAAAAAAAAAGAAGAGAAAAGAAAGAAAAATGTGAATTAGTCTCAGTCTGTGGAAGAGTGTAAAAATGATTTTACAAATCAAGTAAGACAGGGAAAGGAAAAATTGAAGGAAAATGGGTGCAATGCAAGAAAATCAGGGAAAAAAAGTCAACAGCTTGGTAAAGGAGGCACAAAAAATACTGAAACAAATAATACCTGAAAAAATAGAGTAGGCCAAATGGTAAAAGAAGCAGAACAATCCAATGAAGGGACGAATTCCTCAAAAAAAAAAAGTAGAATTGTCGAAATGGAAAAGGAGATACAAAAGCTGAGTGAAGAAAATAATTCCTTAACAATTATAATTGGATAAATGGAACCTATTGATTCCATGAAACAAGAAACAATAAAATGAAATGAAAAAAAAGAAAAAAGAAAAGAAAATCTGAAATAAACATTTGACCTGGAAAATAGATACAGGAGAGAGAATTTGAAAACCATTGGACTACCAAAAAGCCATGATCAAAAGAAGAACCTAGACATAATCTTTCAAGAAATTGTCAAGGAAAAACTGCCCTGAGGTCCCATAATCAGAGGGCAAAATAGATATTGAAAGAATCCAGTGATCATCTCCTGAAAGAGATCCTAAAATGAAAACTCCCTTCAATATTATAATGAAATTTCAGAGTTCCCAGGTGAAGGAGAAAGTATTGTTGAAAACCAGAAAAAAACAATTGAAATGTCATTAATCCATTCTGGAGAACACGCCATATTAAAGGATTGAAGGGGTTAGACTATAATATTCTAGAGAGCAAAGGAGCTAGAAGTACCTGTCCAATAAACTTTAGCATAAGCCTTCTGGGGAATAATTGACATTCAATGAAATAGGGCATTTTTGATGAGATGTCCAGAGCTGACTAGAAAATTTGTCTTTGAAATACAAGACAGAAGAGAAGTATAAAAAGCTAAAGTGGAAAGAGAAATTATAAGGGACTCAATAAGGTTAAGCTGTTTACATTCCTATATGGAACATGATATCGCTACCAAGAACTTTTTCAGTATTAGGGTAATGCGAAGGAATGTACATAGAGGTTGGTAGTTATGAGTTGAATGTGATGGAATGATATGTAAAAACATAAAATAAAGGCGAAAGAAATAGGAATACAATGGGAGAAGGGAAATGGAAACCGTAGAAGGGGGATAAATTGTCTCACATAAAAGATCCTTTTACCACTGGAGGGAAAGATGGGGATAGTTGGGGGGTCGGGTTAGAATGCTGAAACCTTATTCTCGTTGGAATAGGGAATAACATATGGACGCAGTTGGGTATAGAAATTTATCTTACCCTACAGGAAAATAGGAAGGGAAGGGGATAAAACAAAGGGAGAGGGGCACTGATAGAAGGTAGAGTTAGTTGGAGGAAGCAGTAGTGAAAAGAAAACACTTTTGAATATAGAGAGGGTGAAAGGAAAGAGAGTAGAATAAACACAGGAAATAGGATGGCAGTAAATACAAAGCAATCGTAAAGGTGAAAAAAAATTTTACAGTAAGGTTCTCTGATAAAAGCCTCCCTTCTGAAATATATAGATAATTGAGTTATTTATAAAAACAAGAGCCTTTCCCCCAGTGATAAATGGTCAAAGGATGTGAACCCGCAGTTTTCAGATGATAAAACCAAAACTGTGTATATCCATATGAAAAATCTTATAAACCACTTTTGATTAGAGAAATGCAAAGTAAAGCAACTCTATTAGATTGGCTGCTATGGAAGAAAATGAAAATTACAAATGTTGGGAGGAATGTAGGAAAATTGTGAGTCTGATGCATTGTTGGTGTAGGTTTAAATTGATCCAACCATTCCATAGATCAGTTTCGAACTATATCCAAAAGGTTATAAAACCAAACATACCCTTTGACGGCCATTACGAGGCCTATATCCCAAAGAGACAAAATACAAGAGAGGATATACCATATTTATAAAAATATATATATAGATAGATAGATATAGATATAGATATAGATATAGATATAGATATAGATAATAGCATTTTTCTGGTGCAAAGAATCAGAAATTTAGGGGAAATTGGAAAATGGATGAACAAGTTGTGGTCTATCATTGTGATGGAATACCATTTTGCTGTAAGAAATGATGAGCAAGGTACTCTAAGAAAAACCTGGAAAGACTTCACTGATGCAAAGTGAAATGAGAAGAACTATGAGATAATTGTATATGGTAAAAATGATATTATATGACGATCAACTGTGAATGACTTAGCTTTTCTAAGCAATACAATGATCCAAGATAGTTCTGAAGGTCTTAAGATGAAAAATATTATCCATGCCCAGAGAAAGAACTGATAAATTCTGAATGCAGATTGAAGCATACTTTTTTTTTAATCTTCTTAAATTTTCATTTGGGGGTGGGGTGGACAGTTGCCTGTGTTCCTTTTCACTACATGCCTGATATGGAAATAAATTTTTCATGACTGCACATGTATAACCTACACCAAATTACTTGCCTTCTCAATGAGAGGTAAGAGGAAACAGAGAGTGGGGCCGCTAGGTGGCACAGTAGATAGAGCATAGGCCCAGGAGTTAGGGGGACTTGAGTTCAAATCCAGCCTCAGACCAGACACTTGCCACTTACTAGCTGAATGACCATGACCAAGTCACTTAACCCTGATTGCCTCACCATCACGGGAAAAAAAAAAAGAGGAAAGAGAGAATTTGGAACTCAGGTTTTTAAAATGTGAATTTTAATCATTTTTACATCTAATTGGAGAAAACCAAAATATTTTTTTCTGAATAGTATTCTATTTTTCTTATTACATGTAAAGATAATTTTCAACATTCAACTTTATAAAGTTTTGAGTTCCAATTTTTTCTCCCTTCCCCCCCCCCGTTTAAGCTGGTTTGCAATCTGGTATAGACTGCATGTATAGAATCACGTTGAAGATATTTCCACATTAGTCGTTTTGTGGAAGAAGAGTCTGAAGAAAAAGGGAAAATCATGAGAAAGTGAAAAAAAGGAGAAAATAATGTGCATTCAGACACCATAGTTCCTTCCTGGATGTGGATAGCATATGCCATCTTGAGTGTTTCTTTGCCACTGCAAAAAGGGATGATGTAAATATTTTTGTACATATGTGTGTTTTTACCATTTTTATAATCTCTTTGCAATACAAACTTAGTAGTGGTATCAGTTGCTGGATCAAAGGGTATGCACAATTTCATAGCCTTTTGTTCATAGTTCCAAATTGCTCTCCAGAATGATTGGATCAGTTCACAACTCTACCAATAGTACATTAGTGTTCCAATTTTCCCACATCTTCTACAACATTTATCATTTTCTTTTTTTGCCATATTAGCCAATCTGGTAGGTGTGAGATGGTGCCTCAGAGTTGTTTTAATTTGTATTTCTCTAATCAATAGTGATTTAGAGCATTTTTTCATGTGGTTATAGATAGTTTTAATTTCTTTATTTGAACCTTTTTTAAAAAAATTTTTAGGCTATTGAGGTTAAGTGAGTCTCCCAGGGTCACACTGCTAGTAAGTGTCAAGTGTTTAGTTCGAGACTGGATTTGAACTCAGGTCCTCCTGACTTCAGGGTCAGTGCTTTATCCAGTACGCCACCTAGCTGCCCCTAATTTCTTTATCTGAAAACTGCCTGTTCATAACCTTTGACCATTTAAGAATTGGGAAATGATTTGTTTTCTTATAAATTTGACTCCATTCCCTATATATTTGAGAAGCGAATCCTTTATTGGAGACATTGGCTGTACAAATTATTTCTTAGCTTTCTGCTTACCTCTAATCTTTGTTGCATTGGCTATTTTTGTGTAAAACCTTTTAAATTTGATGTAATCTAAATTATCTGTATTGCATTTCATAATATTCTCTATTTTCTACTTGGTTATAAATTATTCCCTTCTCCATAGATCTGAAAGGTAAACTATTCCTTGCTCTCCTAATTTGCTTATGATATCAGCCTTTATATCTATCTAAATCATGTACCCATTTTGATCTTATCTTGCTACATGGTGTAAGATGTTGGCCTATGCCTAATGTCTTCCATACTGTTTTCCAGTTTTCCTAGCAGTTTTTGTCAAATAGTGACTTCTTTTACCAGAAGTTGGAGTCCTTGGGTTTGTGAAAGAATATATTACTATAGTCATTGAGTATTGTGTCTTGTGTACCTAACTTATTCCACTCATCCACCATTTTATTAGCCAATACCAAATAGTTCCAGTGATTACTGGTTTATAATACATTTTTAGGTGTGGTGCAGCTACACCACCTTCCTTTGTGTTTTTTTCCTTCAATAATTCCCTTGAGGTTCTTGACCTTTTATTCTTCAAGATGAATTTTGTTATTCTTTTTTCTAGTTATATGAAATAATTTTTGGAAGTTTGGTATCTCATTGAATAACTAAATTAATTTCAGTCGAATTTTCATTTTTATTATATTATCTCAGCCCATCGATGAGCAACTGATATTTTTCCAATTATTTAGATTTGACATTATTTGTGTGAAAAGTGTTCATATAGTTTCTTCATTTGTCTTGGTAGGTAGACTCACAAATATTTTTATTGTTTATAATTCAAAAAAAAAAGTAATAAATTATTTCCTTTCTTAAAAATTACTGTACCTTCTTTAAGTCTTTGTAAGCAAAATATAGGTAGGGGGGGAGTTCAGTGATTATAGACTTGTGCATAGAGTGAGTAGGACCTGAGTTCAAATCCAACCTGAGATGTTTACTAGCTCTGTGACCCAGGGCTAATGAGTTAATCTTTCTGAGTCTCAGTTTCCTCATTTACAAAGTGAGGATAGCACGTGTAATTAACTTTCATGGTTGTTTTGCAGATAAAATGTGATAATATCTGTAAAGCACTTTGTCAAATTTTAAGTGCTGATAAATATTATTGTTAATTTCATTATTAATTACACACTAAAGAAACCCTAGACCTTTTGCAGTATTGAAGTTGGACATTTATTAAATACATGTGGAGGAAATGATTCTGTAGCAACCCCAATACATTCAGAATTTAGCCGTGGAATTAGACTAAAGAAAACAATTATGTAATGGCTACACATTCAGAAAAGATATGATGAACGGTGTTTTAAGTTAACTTGCAATCTGTGATTGGCTCAGGTTTGAAGGTTCCTATTACCTTAGAATTGGTTTCTAATTTCTGAGAACTGATGGTTTGTAGCAATGTCAGTTGAAATCATGTAAAAGATCTTCATACCTAATTTGTTGAAATTTGTGTAAATTTTTCTGAGGAACTGGAGAAGATCAGAAAATACATAGAATTTTTAATTTGATTGCAAAGTTGTGTCACTGAAGCATTGAATACAGGAATAAAGGGTTAGTATTCTTTTCCACATGCAGTTTTCTCACCCATATGCAGTACTACGTACCAGTATTGACAGGAACTTAGTTAATGAGTAGTCATTTATGAGGTACAGTCTGCTTGAGGATAGGGTTCTTGAGGATAGGAATTTTCCTAATCGAGTGTATGACTTTGACAGGATTCAAAAGCAATTTCAACAGACTCGAATTATTGGATGAAACAAATAAGTTGCAATGTATTAGGGATCGGTGAAAAATTATATGCTTTTAAAGTTTATGTTTTGAGCCCAAATGTTAGATGGAAAATGTGTGGACAAATTTCACTGTATGGATGTGGAGGAATATATTTCGTGTATATTATTTATGATTATCCTTAGAGCAAACCTATTAGGTGGATGGAATATAGTATAATAATTATTCCCATTTTACATATAAGGAAAGTAAGGCATAAACTTTTTAAATGCCTACCTAAGATCATATTGTTAATTGGTGACCAAGGCCAGGTTTCTTTTCTGTGAAAGGGGCCCTCTTTTTACACTACCACACTGAACTACTGGTTACTAGGGGTTACTTTAGTAAGTACAGGGATCATCTATGCCATCTCAATAAGAGTTTTGATTTAGGTTTTTGATGGGTTTAGCAAGGTTGTACTAGAAGGGGAGAATATTTTTTGTTTACATATTTGATAAAAAGGCAGGATAGGATTTGTTTGATTGGCATGAGGAACAAATGCACTCGGTGTAAAACAGTACCTGGAAGACAGTTAAGTAAAGGCATGAAAGGGGCATGCTGGCAGAAGTCATGATACTACATGAAGGTGGTGGTGAGGGAAGAGAGCACTTATTTACAAGGGTAAGTATCTGTGCTACCTGGAGCCTTCAACAGATAACAGAAACATTTGGAAGAGTATGAAAAACAAAGGGAAAAAGTTACAAAAAGTTGCTACTTTGCAATGAAAACATACAGCTATCAGTTCCATTTCCTAGTCCTTGGAAACTGAATGTCTTACCTTTTACACATGAATTTGCTACTCCTCAGACTTTTATTTCACAAAGAGACTTTTTTAAATTAATTCATAAGATGCCTTTTGCAAATATATGGAAACTGCTTTATAATAGAAATAAAATTTCAATTTTTTCTCCATTATTAATGTGACAACAAATATTGAAATGAAGTTAAGACCTTTGTGTTCTTAGTTTATGCGTATGTATAAGTGTATATTGCATGTGTATGTCTATGATATAATATATTTTATGAGCTGCTTTTGAGATTAAGTGGCCCTAATTATGCTTTGAAATTAATATAGAAAAGATGTTGTAGTGACTTTTAAATATTTAATTGAGTTAGAAAGTCGCATTCTCCAACGCTAACATAAGCATTATATGATCTTCTGATGGGAAGATTGCTTTTCTGTATGAAGGAGTGAGAGATTGGATTGTTGGTGTTTAGTCAGAGACCTCTAGGTCTAACGCATTTGCAAATGCCTTCTGTGGTGATTTGATATGTTACTATCAATACCGAAAGAATTTGCTTCACCACTCTTTATAAGGGGCATGTGCTGTTGCAAAGAATACTAATGAGTAGGGTTTAGTCCCTGACTATCCAAATTATTTTGCTCATCTAGCAGATTTTATAGCAGTTTCTCTTGCCAGTAATCAAGTAGGATTCACCTATCTACAAGTTGCGATTTATTTGAAATTGTTTTTAAAGGGATAGGCCCTTCTATATAAAAGCAATACTCATTCAGTTGAGCAGAGCCACCATAGCGGTGTCAAGTCTCCTGGTCCTTGTGTTTCAATCGATGCAATGAGGAATAATCATAAAACCCCTAGTTATTATTGTAAATTTTGTTAATACTTGAGAAAATCTGGAATAGAATACAGCAATTGCTCTACTGGGAACAGAAACGTCATTGGCACTATAAATTTTTCTACTGATGGCTTTTCAACCTACATGTAATTCTGGTTTTCTTCAACAATTTTAACTTGGAAAATATCCCAGCAAACCCAGATGTTTCAACCATCCTCAGCATGTTGCATGTGTATAGTGTGTTGTTATATAAGTAAAACTTTGCCTGCTCCCTAAGAACTCCCTGTCTAATTGAGAAAATGGGTAATCATAATAGTCTACATATATGAGTTAGAGCTGGGGTATGGCAACTACTTGGTACTACACACATACACACACACACACACATAGATTTAGGTAGATGGATACGTATAATAATTTGTTCTTGTTATACACTTTCATTTTTCTTAATTTTAATTTTATTATTCATTTATTTATGCTTACCTATCTTAAGTAATAAAAGAAGCATTTTGGTTATATAGTATAATTGAAAAAATGATTGCACATGAAAATGCAAATCTATTATATACAACTTGCTATTACTTTTAAATATATAATAAAGTCATCATGTAGATTTAAATTTCTCTTTTTTTCTTCCCTCCTCCCTGCCCTCTAGAGATGGTTACCATTATATGTTACTGCATCCAGAGAACAAGAAAGACCTCTGTGTATGTGCATTTCTGTGTATATATATGTGTGTGTGTGTTTGTGTATGTATATCTATATCTATATCTACATCCATATTTATATCTATATATATCTATGAGACTCATTATTACTAAAGAGAATTATATATGTAAGTTATTTTTAGTATTAAGAATCATAAGATTATAGAATAGTTGGTATAGTGATTGAGCCATAGGATCAGACATTTGGGTTGTGGAAAAGTTTCTTTCAAGGAGTTGTGCATGGGTAAATTATCAGAGTGTAAATTAAAAACCCAGTCACTTGTTAGATATGAGGTGGTTCCAAATAATTCCTCTTTATTTATAGATTTGTGAACTCAAAAACCTAAGGGACTAAAAAAGACTAAACTTTATGATTCCATAAAATTAAGAGTTTTCATCGATAGAGATTCCTACCCTGCAATATGAATATTGGACCATGAACAAGAACACAAATTCCTCAAATTTAATTCATTAGAAAATTCCTCTCCACGCTTCCTCAGTTAAAGCAAATGTATGTATGTATATGTGTGTGTGTGTGTGTGTGTGTGCGTGTATGTATGTGTGTTTGTGCGTCTGTATTATGAATACAACATGCAATAGACTAGGCTAGGCAGAAATTTTGGATTCAAACTTGAAGATAGTATTCAAGACTTCATAGTCAGAAATATTTTGGTTTAAGTGAGTCTTCTGATAAATACTGGGTTTATGATTCCAGGCAAGCTACATAACATCTCAGTATCCCAGACACTTCTCTCAAGGTTGTAAATTTCTAGTATTTGCATTGAGAAACGAATTTCTTTACCAGGTGTTATGTATACAACAATGAAGTTAAAAGTCCAGTCCAAAAATAAAATTAAAAATAAAGCATAACAGCCCTAACCTAAAATTAGACTACAGTCTAGTCACAAAATGAGTCATGTATGTAATCTTGAACAGGTTAGGATATGATTAATTGCATAGGAGATTCCAAGGTGTGGCATTAGAAAGTCAAGGCAAGGGAAATGCCTTTTAGCTGACCTGGAGTGGGACTAGAGGTTTAAACACTGAAGGAGAAAAAGGACATCAATAATGAGTTATAACAGGGTAAGACAGTATCATTTCCTCAAAAGAAGATAATGAACTCAAAGACATAGTGGAGAAGAAAGATTAAAATTGGTTTTTTTTGTTTTTTTGTTTGTTTATTTTTGTAGGGGCAGCATAACAACAATTTAATGCGTATATCTTTCTAAGGGTTTGGAGACTACCTTCTGCCCCATAAAAACTCCTGATTTAATAGATACCAAGGAATCAAATTTGACTAATGAATATACTTCATAGGGATACTAGGGCTGAGTTCAAGTCACTGGATCATAGATTTAGATCTTGAAGACATCTTTAGTACAATCCCTTAATTTTAGTGATGTGGAAACTAAAGGCAAGAGAAGGGCTATATTTGCCCAGGTACACACCGGAAAGTGAAAGGGCAAGTCCGTCATGACCTCTGTCTCTTCCGTAGTAGTATGGAAGCCTCCTAGAGGCCATGGATCCTTTAAGAGTATAGAATGGGAAAGCAGAAAAGTGAAAGGCAAGGGTGAAGGGGAAGAAAAGATTTGTGAAGATGAAGAGAGTAGGAGAGAAACTAGGAGGATCAAAGATTTTCAGAGAGGAGAATTTCAGGGTTTGAGTTATTGGAGGTTGAGCAATTGCAATTATAGTCTTTATCTTTCAATGCTGAATGCTTAGATTAGAGTTTAGTGAATAATACTCTCTCAATAAATATTTGCTGATTGATTTATGTATGACTTTCTGAAGTACTTGAAGTAGAGGAGCAAAAAAATAATACGTAAAGCGTTTATCACTTACTACCTCAGAGAGTGGGTGCAGAGGGAGGGAGGGATAGAATTTGGAAATAAAAAATCAAAAGAAGTTTAAAAGTCAGAATAACATGTAATTGGGGAAAATAGTTTAAACATTTCTCGAATAGGGACTTAAAACATCATCAACATTATCCATCTCTGAGGACCTCGTACGGGCAAGGAATATAAAGTCATAGATGGAGAGCTACAAGAAACCGTAGACATCATTGAATCTGATCAACTCACTTTACATATGAGAAAACTGGGTGATACAGAGATGCTTAGGTCAAACAGGCTGAGTTGTAATCCAGGTGTATGATCCTGAGCAGGTCGGTTTAAACTTTCCCTTAATTCCTTCATTTATAAAGTGGTGATAACAATAGTATGTACCTGTCAAGGTTGTTGTGAGAATAAAATAATATAATATTTGTAAAGCACTTTGAAACCTAAAACCTTGTTGTTGTTATTGTTGTTAAGAGAATTTAGTTAAGTGAACCTTGGGTTGCTTGGTTAAATTCACATAAACAGTAAACATTAGAGCCAGAATTTACGTCCTGACCTTCTGGCTCCAAATCCAAAAACCTTTGTACATTCTACTGTGTTTCCAAGTGACAATTCAACTCCCAAGTGTGGTTTCTGGCTTTCCTTTGAGATAAAGGCAGAGTGAGCCCCATGTTTATCTTGTAATAATCAAAACTTTGGTCAGTGAGTTAAGCACCCTGTTAGTATAGCCATTTACTTTGGTAAATCTTTCTGAAGTGGGTTGCTCTGGAGGAGGAAAAGTCATCATTAACATTTCAAAAAGGGAGAGGAAGAAATAATAAAACTAAATTGTTTTAAATGACTAGTAGTATGATTGCATGGGTTAGAGACTTCCATGTTGGGACTGCTCCCCAAGTTGTGCCTCTCTATTTTCTGAGCAATTATTTTTGCTTGGGCTCCTTTGATTTAACCGTCCCATTGTATCATGGTGGATGCCCAGAGTGAAGGTTGTCCCAGATGGGGAACAACACTGCCATGTATTGGGAATTTTATGTGGCCTTGCAATTCCAAATTACTATGAGATATTAGTGTCATTTCCCAGAGCATTATGAGATAGAGGAAAGATGGATGAAATGTAGAGGAAAGATAGATGAAATGAATTACATCAATGGTCAGAGGCTGTGGGGGAACCTAGGTTGCTTGAGAGCCTAGTAATCTTTTATACGTATCCCTTTGCCATGACATCAGGACTCCCACTTTTGAAGAGTTCTCTCATTGTTTGCTGGCGGTACCTGGCCCTGACATGTTTCTGTTACGCAGTCCGTCGGAACTGTGCCATTTCTGAGCCTTTTGATAAGTGCTGGTGGTTCTCTATTTTACAGCTTGCACCTAACAGACTGCAGATTAAATAGCAGTTTTTCTTTGACCCTTTTCTCTGGCAAATACTGAATGTTCCTTTCTGTCATCTTTATTGAAAGGAAGATATGGCACTACCACTTTACACCTTTTTATCCTACGGATTAAATTTGAAGGACCTGGGTTTGGAATTCAGAAACCTTTTGTTGAATAAGGTATTAAATTTGTAGTAATAGTAGGAATAATAACAATGATAATAACAGCTAGCATTTACGCAAAGTACTTTTATAATTGTTTATCTTATTTTATCTTCTTAATAACCCTGAGGAACTGATGTTTCAGTTTTCCCCAATTATTCTCAATGAAAACTGACACTGAGAAAGTTTTTGTCCAGAGTCATCCAACTAGGGAATGTCTGAGGCTGGATTTGATCTCAGCTCTTCCTAACTCCAAGTCTACTGTTTATCCACTATGGTACCTACCTCCCTCTAGATGTTATAGGACTAGTTTGCAGAGGGGAGGAGAGAAGGGGAAAGTTACAAGCATTTATTGAGTACCTACCTGTTACTGTGTTAAGAATTCTGCAAATACTATCTCATTTTATCTTCTTTCACAGGATTTTTCTCAGTTTTCCTTGAATAATTGAACTTTCCCTGAATAACCCTTAATAATCTTTGTCTATTTACCTTTACAAAGTCTGCCTTCTTTTAACAAGATCAACAAAATCAGCTATCCTCACTTTCCCCACTAGTGGGAAGTAAATAGGTGGGAGACACTGCTGATCCTTTACTCCTTTTTTCTAATCATAGTTCCATTGTACCCTTGTCTCTTTTGGGGTACCAAGACACAGATTAATGAGGACCACTATCTGATGATGTGTTTAAGCTCTAGAGAATTCTCACATATGAACCTCTAGATCACATGTAAGAAGAGATCTATAATCTGAAAGAAGACTGGCTTGCAAAGAGAGCATTTGGTTTATTTGCAAAGAGGCCAAACAAATTAAATCATTTCATCTCCTTCCCATCCTTCAAATATAATACTGGATCATTATAATACTAAAAACTGAAGGTAATGGCTAATATTTATATAATGTTATAAGACTCATAATTAATAAATATTTCATTGGATCCTTTTAAGAACCCTAGGAAGTAGCTACTATTACTATCTAATGAATTATCCAGGGTCACACAGCTAATAACGGTTGGACGTAGGATTTGAACTCAGGTGTTCATGCCTCCAAGTCCGTTACCTATCTACTGTGCCACCTAACTGCCTACAAAGATAACCTTTCTTTACAAAGTACTTACGCAGCTCAGAGAGAAGGCATGAGGTAGATTCCATGGGCAATAGTAAAACTGTGTTCATTTTTTTTTTTTTTGCTTATTTATATACATATGGTGTGAGGACCTGGCTTCTTACCTATTTTGTTTGATTGATGCCCATATGACTTTGGGTAAGTCATAACACATGTTGGCCTCTATTTCTTCATGTGTAAAATGAGGGCTTGCATAAGAAAATCTCTTTCTTCCCTTCCAGCTCTAAATGTATAACCCTATAAGTTTATGTACATGGGGTCTATGTCCATGAGCCTTTATTGTACCTTCCCAAGTAGAACAGAAGCTTCCTGAGTGGAGAGAGTGCTTTTTTAAATTTTTGTGTCCTTGGCTTCTAGCTCAGTGGTTTTCACAAATATAAATAGGATTTTATCCCCAACAGTGAAATTTTCCATTTGTGGTTCCATTGCACAGAGCACAGTCACTTCCAAATGTAGATATTTGATAGTTAAGGTAGACCCCACCAAGTATTTCATTAACTATCTATGGTGATATCAGACTCTTATTCTTTGTTCATAGTAGGGTAGATGCAAAAGGGAGAGATGACCCTAGGTAAATTATAAAAGCTAACTCTGCTGATTATAGTAGTAACATGTTGTGGCTATCTTTACATGTGTCCTTGGGCAATAAAATGAATTGATAGTCCACTAATTTACAGTGTGTAGCCAGTCCAGGAAAGAGAAGGTCAAGATCCTCAGGGAATAAGAAAATGTATTAGGGGAATTCATTGAAAAGCTTTGCTTGCTGCTATGTGCAGGATGATGGCTTTTATTAACTTTGTGTTGACTTCTTTCTACTTATCTGAGTTTAGAGCAGTTCTAAAATTCCTTAGGTAGAGCACTAACTACCAAAAGTTTACCCAGTATGTTCTAGAATTCCATAGCCACCAACTACTTTAACCTGATGTTTTTTTCTTTTTAATTAAAGAAAAGGAAGCAAAATGAAAAAGCAAATTATACAAAAAGCAACTGGGGAAGTTGATTTTGTGTTCTCTCGCTAACACCTTTATTCCCCATTTCCTCCCTGCATATTCAGGTGTTAATATTGTTCACTGTGTGAGCTGGTAAATCATTTATCTCCATAGGGCCCCAATATAAAATCTGGATGAGAATTACCCACCTTGGAGAGCTTTCTGTGAAAATTCAATTATTTGTTGCAACAAGTTAAAAGTTAAAGTTAAAATTAAAAGTTAAAAGACAGAACTAATTCTTTTCCAAATCTGTATAACATCGTCCTCAAAACTCTGAGTCAACAAAGATTTGGGATGACCTATTCCATCCTTGCCCCCTTCCTCTTTCGAAGGTTGTTGGTCTCCTTTTTCGGAATGGGAGTACTGGATTATTCATAATGTATGCTCTTCCAAAAAGGAGGAGAGGAACAAGCCACTAAATTATCACATTAAGAGTATCAAGAATCAGTTTTTTATTTAAAAAGCACCTAATGCTGTTATCATTATGTAGATCATTATAAAGCACTACTATGTGTGTGGTACTCTTCTCAGTATTCCTCATTTAAAAAAAAAAAGCAAAATTTAAGTTGCAATTCAAACCTTCCTGTAACGAATTTTTAATAATTCTTGACTAAAAACAATTCGATATGCATGGATCAACTTCACACTATGTACAAGCGATTGTGCTGCCTTGTGGGGATGTAAAAATTAAAATAAAAAATAGTCTCTGACTTAAAGGAGTTCATGTCCTACTGGAAATTTCTAAAACTTTTTTGGTTGTTTTACCTACTTCATATAGTTGGGTGTGATGTATGAGAAAATACTGATAGAAATCTTCAGTACCGTTACTTTAAAGCTGCTGTACATTTAAAGGGACACATAATGTTATCGAATTCCACAAAGCCCCCTGTTTTTCTGGATTGTTGTTCAAGCTATGGATTGCTAAGGCTTGTGGTATGGTATTACCAAGCAGTTATTTCATGATTTGAGTATTGTTGATTTAATTCTCAAAACAGTATATTCACCCTTTTTTATACGTTCCCTGTAATTTAGGTATACTGCTAACAGGTAGCCATGGTGTCCCGGGAGGACTTGCATTGTACTTCCAAAGGTTTGAGGCAGTAGTTTTCTATTCAGTTTTATCAGGTTATTGTTATTTTTCTTATTCCTAATTTATCAAAAAGAAATATCAAAATTAAAATATGAAAATTTAAGCAAATATTAGCAGACCTCAAAGGAGGTGATGATTCCAGCCTTAAAATTACTAGTCTGAATACATGGATGAATGAGTGAAAGAGTATTTAATAAGCAATTATTTTGTGTCAAATATTTCCTACAAAGTGTCAGGAATATAAATAAAAAACAAGGGCTGTCTTTGCCTACAAGGAACTTAGATTACAATGGAAGAAATAATCCCTGGAAAAGAGTGGTCTCAAAAGCTGTAAAGATGGTGAATGACTTTATCAATTGCTTTCATTCCTTCCCTTCCTTTGTCCCTTTCTTCTCTTTACTCTTAAGGGTTTTTTTGTAACAAGTACAGTTGAACAACACGAAGCCACACAGTAGCCATGCAGTCCAAAAACGTATGTGTGTTTCTGCACCTTCAGGCCACCACACATCTGTGAGAATGTGCATAATGTGTTTCATCCTATATTTTTGGAACATAGTTGGTTATTCCATTAATCATAGTTCTCATGCCTTAAAGAATTGGTTTTCTTTACAATTTTATTGTTTTTGTATAATTTGTTCTTCTTCTTACTTCAGTCTACATCAGTTTGTGCTGTCCGGGCTTTTATGAATTAAGCTCTTTTTTCATTATACATTTAATAATATGCTATTACCACTGCATATCAAAATGGATGGGTACCATTTTAGATTATAATTTTTTGCTTTTAATTCCCCCTCCTTTCACTCATCAATTGACATCAAGGTTTGTTTTTTTTGTTTTGTTTTGTTTTTTTTTGCTTATGGATATTCCTTACTTACAATAATATGGTGCAATATTCCACATATTTACTATTTTTAAATTTTTTTTTTACTAAAAACTGTTTTTACCTTCCCCAAACCTGTTTGTTTCCCCATTGAATTTGATATATTTCTACACTAAAATACATGCATATGTGTGTTCAATACCTTATTGTCCATTTCAGATTAAAGTGAGTCTAATCTAATGGCCATTCCCCTCACCATATTCTCTATGTTTGTACACACTTTTTCTCATTTATCCCAATTATTAGAAATATCAAGTTCAACCCCCTTTCTGCTCCTTTGTATATTCCAATCTTTTTCCTCTCTGAAAGCCCTCAGAAGAGAACTCCTGCCCCCTAAAGTCTTTCATTTTTAAAAATTCAATTCCCTCAATACCCTTTGAAGACATGACGTTCTAAAGTGACAACTGTACTTTTCCACCTACCATTGTAGTCTTTTTCCACCTTCAAGTCCGATTTAATGCAGAGACATTGGCCTCCTTGCTGTTCTTCATACATGATATTCCATGTCCCAAATCCAGGTATTTTCACTGGCTGTCCCCTATTCCTGAAACTCTTATTTCTGAACACTACCTCTTGGCTTCTCTGGTTCCTTCTAGTTTCAGCTGAAGTCCACTTTCTGCAAGAAGCCTTTCCCATACCTCTAGCTGCTAATACCTTGCCTCTGTTGATCACCTACAATTTATCATATGCATATATATTTACATAGATATACACACATATTCTATATATACATATGCACATGCATATATGTACACACATATACATATATGTATATATGTGCATATATATATATATATATATATATATATATATATATGCATATAAATATTTATATGTAATTGTTTGCATGTTATTCTCATAGGACCAAAGGTCCTTGATAGCAAGGATGGCCTTTTACCTTTCTGTTTTTCCCTAATACTTAGCTCTGTACCTAACACATAGAGGAGGTTAATTAATGATAGTTAACTGACTGAGTACATCATCATACAATACCTTCCAAGTTCCCAAATGCCTTTAGCTTTCTAGTTTTCTCTAACCTCTTGTGTTTGTATTTCAGAGTTTGTATTCAGTTTTAATCTTTTCATTAGAAAGGTCTGAAAGTTCTCTGTTTCATCATACTATATGGTTAGTTTTTCTTGAAATGTAATAGTACGTATTTTGCTTTTTGGAATATTGTGTTCCTGGTTCTCTGTCTTTTAAGAAGCTTATAGATCTTGTGCGATCCTGATTGTGTTTCCTTAGTACTTGAACTGTTACTTTGTAAATGCTTTCAGTATTTTTAATTTGATGTGAAAGCTCTGGATTTTCACTGGGATTTTGTTAGGATTTTTCCTTCAGGTCTTTCTTTCTGTAGGAGTCAGGTAAATTCTTTGTATCTTAACTTTGCCCTTAAATTGTAATAGATCTGGCACTTGTCATTCATGATTTCTTGAAATATGTTGTTAAGGTGTCTTCATGGTCACTGTTTTCAGAGAGTTCTGTGATTCTCCAGTCAGTTGTTTTTATATAAAAGCTCCTATATATTTTTTTCAGTCTTTTGATCTTATTTTAATTTTTTTTGCTCTCTCATGAAGTTATTCATTTATGTTTGTTTATTTTAGTTTTCTGGAAGTCCATTTATTGGGTAAAACTTACAAGTGTATTTCTAAGCTACTTTTTCTCTTTTCAGTTCTTTTGGTTTTTTTACTAGCTTTTATTTGATTTTTATCTCCTGCTTCCTTTCTTCCAGGTATTCCTGTATTCCTTGTGTAAAATACATTTTTTCTTTTTCAAGATTGTTGACAAAATTGTTTATTCCCTTTTTTAATATTTCTAGTTATATTATAATTTTTTATACTAGTTCCTGTTTTATTTGATTTAATTATCTTGGGTTCTTCATCCTGATTTGGGGCTTTGTACAAGGGCCTGAATCTACCCTCAGCCATTCTTTTGGGTAGGATATGGTCTCACCCTGGTTTCCCGGAATCTTGTGCTTACCTCTATCTCCTGGGAATAGTGCCCACCCTACCTTTACGATCTCACAATTTGACAGATTCTGGGTCCCCTGTGGCCTTGCTCTGAATGTCATTCTGATACTCTGAACTCGGCTATTCCCTGGGACTTTTAAGATCCACTTTTGTTAAGGTGGAAAGGGGAGCCTTCTGGTGCTTCTACCTTCAAAACAGACCCCTTCAAGTTTTGTCTTTTCTGTGCTGGAAGCTACTGTCTTATCTGCCTGTGCTGGTATTTGGTTTTGCTGGTGGCAAACTTTCCTATAGCCAGTGGGTTCAAAATGATATTTTGTGATGTCATGGAGTAGAATAAGTAGCTTACTCTAGTTGCTTATTAAATTTCTTGATTGTTATTCTACCTCATGTGAATTTCAGGTTTTTGCTCAAATAGATAGTTGAGAGGATAGGAGGTTAGCCTCTGTTCAGACAGTCATCTTGGCCAGAGTCTGCTGTTCACTTTGTTAGACTATTCCTTCCCTACACGTGGATTCAGTAGTCAGATATAGTGCTCAGAAGTATTATTATTATGAGCTCTAAGTATTTTTCATGAATTCTTCAGAAGCAGTTTGCTAATAGTCTATCCTTGTTAGCGAGTTGGTGATTTATCACTCATACTTTCTAGCATAAATCTCCTCTGATTTAATACATCTATGTATCAGGTGCCTGATATAACATGGAATTCACCACAAGTCAACCTTATATAAGTTCCAGAAAGTCCCAGGTATTATCTAATATGCATTCAAGTTTCTTCCGGTTAACTTACGGTCACCTAAGCTTAAATGTTTGCAATTCCATAAGTATTATAGAAATAGTTTGTCAGAAAAAGGGAATCATGAAGCACAAAATAGTAGTTTATGTTGATTGAGTACTACATAGTTTACAAAGCTCTGGTGAGTATTACATATACTATGGACCCAGAGAGACCCCCCAGACCCTTCCCCCTTTTCATCCCACAACCCTGCTTTCCTAGTCTCTTTGGAAAGTTCTTGATATATGCTTGTTGACTGTATCTACTTATATGTCTAGTGCTGTGGAGAATTCAAGGATGAATAGGACATTGACATTCCCCTCTGGTAACTTATGAGCTAACAATCAATCAAGATATATTTACTAAATACTCACTCTGTGCCATGCACTGTGATAGACATGGAGGGTAAAATGATCCCTGCTAACAATGAGCTTGCATTCTAATGGAGACAAATATATACAAAATACATTGAGCATAAAGTTAATAAATGCATATATAAATTAAAAAAATACTCAAGTACAAATCTAGGGAGTATGCTAAGACGTATATGCAGAAAATGTTGATAGAAGGTCTGAAGAATATAGATTTAGAAGTAGAAGAGATTTTAGACACTACTGAGTGAAATTCCCTCACTTTATAAATAAGCACACTGAGTCACTGGGAGAGGGTAAGTAATCTGCCCAGGGACAAAGAGTAAGTTAGTGTGTGTGCTGGAATTTGAACCCAGATCTCCCTGACCACAAGTTCAGTGCACTGTACCTTAAACTACTGCCTCTTGGCTAAACTAATAGACAGAATAACAGAAACAGAGACATCCTGTGTGTTTTCCGGGCAGGGAGAATTCACTTCTAGGTAGAACGGTCAGAAAAATTTTTTCAATAAAGGTATAGTTGAAGTGGAAATTGAAAAACAGTTAGAATTTTGATGTCCAGAATTATGAGGGCGACTTTCATAGTTTTGCAGAATTTAGAGGTTTAACTAGGTTTCTGCTGGACCTAAGTCTTACCACTTGTGAGATGTGATGACAAGTTTTCAGTATAAGTATTTTATATCTTAGAAATCAGCACATACTACAAATGAGGGTTTGGTGTATTGTCTTGTTAACTATCTAGACTTTAACATTATGGCGTAAATGTTAAAGGACCATTAGTCCTTTTTTTCTTCTACTTTTCCTTTCTGTTATGTCTTATACCCTGCTTAATCATTCACAATATTCCTTCCTATTTGGTTTACTCTTTTCATACTCTTTCTATATCAGCAGATCATTAGAAGATCCTCACTGTATGTGTATTCCTAGTTTCCATTGTGAAGACTCTTCTCTGCTTTTTTACTTAGTTACATTATTTTCCATGGCTTTAAACATCTCCCTCTTGGATATGTTGAAATGGATGTTCAAAACATCTCAAACTCATATGTTGAAGGAAGAACTCTTTTTTCATTTTTTTTTTTTTGGTTTTGAGAGTATTTGTAAGCACACTCCTGGGTAGAAGGGAGCAATCCCTTCCCAGTCACTATTTCACAAAGGGAGAAAATGAAGCCCAGAAGATTTCAGTATGTTGGCCGTGGATGGTAACAGGCAGAAGGAAGGATGCCACTGGAGATACAGAGTGAAAAAAGGAATGCTGGTTGGGTGGAGCATATGGTGCCACACAAATTGTATAAAATAGAGAAGACTACTGGGGCTTGATTGTAGATTTATATTCCCTGAATGACAGGCTAAAGAGGGTAGCCATTATTATGCAGAGAATAGTGAATTATCAAAGATTTTTGAATAGGACAGTGACATGAGTAGAGTTTTGCTTTAGGATGATCAATCTGCCAATTGTATGGGATCAATTTCCAATGAGGAGACACTACAAGCAAGGAAAATGATTAGCAGACTGTTCAGGTAAGGAGTAATTAGGTACTTAGGGCATTGGTAATGGAAAGGTGATCAATGTAAGATGTGGTAGCAGTAGGATTGACAGGATTTTGTGACTAATTGGATGTGGAGACAAAATGAGCTGGAACAATCAGAGAGCATGCTGATATTTCAAATCAGCAGTATTGGAGAAGTCTATCATACCATGAAAACAAATAAGAAGGCAGTGTAGTAGACAAAAACACTGAAGCAGATGTCAAGATGAAAAATTACTAGTACTGATTCTGCCAGTAACTTGGTCTAGATACTTAACCTTTTCATTGGGCTTCAATTTTCTCATCTGTAAAACAGAAAGATTACACCAGATAGGTATTTCTATTGCTAATGTCCTGTGGTTCTAAAGAAGCAGTAGGAAATTATTTTGGAAAGAACTTGGTGAATTATCATCAAACAGGAGGACATTCAAGTGTTGAGTGGAGCATTCAGGTAAAAAATGTTCACTGTGGAAATAGTAGCATGTTGGTTAGTAGGGACTTAATGGATAGACAGTAGCTAGAAAGATTTATAATAGATATACATAACATGTATGCACGTATACTTTTGAAAATTCTCAGTAGAGAGGTGAGTATTAAATTCATGGTGGCAAGAGCAGATAATAACATCAAGGAAAGGAAAGAAGAGGTCCAAAAAATGATATCTTAAATATCCACGTAAACTTCCCATCCTTTCCTCTGTTATCTTTTTGTATCCCACCTTACCTTTACAGAGACATACCAACTACCGTTTAAACACTTGTTAAATTTGTGCCAGAAATTGCTCCCAGAATTTCATTCTCCACATCTACTTCTAGCCTGCTTGGTATCTTGACCCTTTCAGCTTGTCTTCTCCCTAAAGCCTTTCACTTCGCAGTATCTTCCTTTCAAAGTAAGCATGAGGAATAAACCAAGGCTGAGTAGAAGTGGGAGATTTTTCCATATCTCTCTTATAAAAAGCCATCTTCCCGGAAAATACTTAGTAACCCTGAAATGAAGTTCTTCAAATCATAGGAAGTTTGCTTTCTCCCCTGCAAAATACTTCTTTAGTTTTACTTTTTTTTTTTTACGAAGAAACAGCTCCATCTTTCCAGTCTTCTCAGTACACCTCTTTAGGTGTTTTCTTAAGCTAAGTATAGGTTCACCTGTTTGCAACGTTAAAATTACTTATCAGTTTGGCCTGAATGATTTCCTCTAGCGACTTCACTACAAAGTGACTTTGAAAGGTTAAAGGGGTCAGTATTCCTCTAGGCAAAAGAGTCATCTCAAGTAACATTGCTGTCAGTGATTATTGTTCACACTTTGATATTTTCATCAATGTGAGTATTGTCTCCAACAGGAAACATTACAAGCAGTGGTTCTGATAAATGTCTAAAAACTGGCTATCCCTCCAATGGAAACATGACACACTTTTAAGTACAATACTCATTATTAACATTTTTCAATCATTTTCTTGAGCCTAGCCAATTAACATAATAAGAATTCAAGGCTCGATCTGTAGTTTGATTGATTTTTGACGTGTAAATGCTCACACTTAAAATTTAACATTTGGATCATCGAGCTAGTTCTAACCTACCTTTGATCAGTGTCCCTGATTGTTCTTATTTAGTACAACCCTTGTCTGGGTCCTGTATATTCACTGCAGAAAGTCATGAAAAAGTCCCAGATGTCCTCATTGTTTTGATGTCTTGATAGTCTTTGTTCCATTTGTTATCCCCTGTGTTTCATTACAGACTTGTTCCATTTTCTTTTCCAGTCAACACACTTTTTTTTTTTGTAATATCTCCTAAGTTACTTTTAGCATGCCATTTTCTCTGGTAGAATTTTGTAGTCTGTTTATGCCTATAATTTGTCTCCATATTAATGTCAAGTGTCTTTTGTTTTAATTCCTTAGAGGTTATATTATCCATAATGCACATTCATCTCTAAGAAATTGAGAAAGATGACAAAATAAGGCAATAATGTTGGAGTTGCTAGGGAAAAATAGACATGCTAGAATGCTATTGGTTGAGCTGTGATTAATCCAAGGAATTATCGGGAAAGTGGCTAAAATGGTTTTGGAATCCCACAGCAATTACATCATATTTACTTATTTGTGTATATGTTGCTCCTGTCCCCCACCCTTCCACCCAGTAGAATATAAGTTCCTTGAGGGTGAGGAGTGTTTTGTTTTTTTTGTATTTGTATCCCTTGAACAATGCTTTGCATTTAGTAGATACTTAGTAAATGTTTATTAAATATATGGAGAGCACTACATACTGTCCATCTTGCTGGATTCCATATTGTAGACAATAGGCCTTCTTCATCTATGTATTTTCATTTTAATGTGGCTAGTTATGCAAAATTCTTTTATGAGGTTATTCATTTAATCAGGAGGCTCTGAAAGGTTATGGGGGCATGATACTTTCTGGGCAATGTCATTTAGAGATTTAAGCATCATTATGGAGAGTCTCACTATAGGGAATCCATGTACTTTTCCTCTGTCCTGCTTATTGTTTTTAGCGTGGCAAATAGCTTTGGCAAGCATGTGTTTTATCTTGTTTGATATTAATAACCAGAAGATAGTGGATCAAAGTTATCTTTGTCATTTGGTCCTTGAAGGATGACATTTCCAAACTCCATGCTGCTGCTGGGGATTCCCCTAAGCCAGAGATCGCAACTGATCCAGGTTGTTACTCCAACGTGGAATTTCCTCCACAAAGCAGCAGTGCTATAAATAATGAGTGAACAACTTCCATGGGGTTAGCTAACATCTCCAGGATAGCCTACTTATCAGAAAACTGAGTTGTTTCTAGTGTACTGAGTATCGGGCTGCCTTAACCAGTGGGAGTTCTTTGCTCAGCCACTCAGTCAGGCTGCCTTCTTCGAATATCTGTTTGTTACTCTATCCTAAATATCGGTAGGAATTCTTTGTGCCACATTTGGACTCTCAAGGTCTGAGTTCAAATCCTGGCTCCAGGACTTTCTGATATAACTTCAGGCAAGTTACTTAAACTTTTCAGTCTTCAATCTCTTTATCTAGAGGCATGTGGAGTAGAAGATTTCAAAGATCACTGAACCTTTAATATCCCATGATGCCAGGGTTGTAGATTTAAAAACTTGATTTACTAACTAGTGCTAAAGACATGGTTATTTTGATATGATACCTTAATTAGGAAATGAACAACGATAGTGAAATTTTACCTTCAGTAAAGCTGCAAACTGCTAAAAATTCATCTTAATCATTGACCAAAATATCAAAGAAAGGAAAATTATATCAAAGGGAAATCAGATTTTTTTTTATTTGATAACTTAAGTGAGTCAGCCTTGAGATAAATAGATACTCTGATACATGTCTATATAGATATATACATTTGTATCATATATAGATATACATTTCATACATGTGAGACATGAGAGATAGATATAGATTTACGTGTAGATGCAAGTGTATTCAGGTCTTGTATTTGGGAAGATCTTATTCCTTTCTCTGACATGTATTGTTTATATGAGCTTGGGCAAGTGCCTTGACCTCTCAGAGTAAATACCAGTTGGTGTTGTGGTAGAGTAGGGATTCCATGGACTCCTAAAAGGTCAGAGATTCATAAACATGTATTGGGGAGACAACTAGTTTTATTTTCACAATATTTGGTTTCCTTTGTTATCTTATGTATTTTATAAATTTGAAACTTTCAATTGAATTTAAAAATCATGAATTTAAAATTTTTGGGAAGGGGTTCCTCCTGATAATGGGTTTTTACTACACTGTTAAAGGGATATATGCCATAAAAGAAGTTAAAAAGTGCTGAGGTAAAAGAAATTTCTTCACCTTTCATTCTGTATACTAATGAATCACAGATGAAATTTAAAAAGCAAAAGAAAGCAAAACGAAACACACCAATACAACACTTTAAGTGTACTTTAGTATCAATGGCACCCTCTTCCCTTTTCCTCAGTAATTATGTTTTAAGATGGGTTTTGCCTCACAGGTCAGGATTCCTTCCCCAGGTTGAGTATTCCCTGTGAATATCCCATATAGAGTCAACCTTGGGACTGTCATGTCCAAGACACATTTTGCAAACAACAATTCACCCTGGGCCTTTCCTAGAGTTACCTATCCATAGTTGTCAGTCAGACAGCAAATCCATTTACACAGAAGCCAGTTGTCAAAAACCTTTTGTAAAGGCCAGCTTCGGGATCATAAAATCCATGAAGAGGTGTGTTTTCCTCCCTCTGTGGTAATCTCCAGAAGGAACATTCAGCAGTTATTAAAGGCGTAAAGACATTTTGGGCCTTATGTTTTTATCTATAAACTATTGGTCTGTTGACTATATCAGATTTATGCATCTACGATGGATTTTTTGTAGATGCACTCGATAGTCTTTGCTTAGGTACAAGTTAGGGCAAATAGCCTACAGTGTTGCTGTATCCTTAATCAATTCCATCTAGCACTGCTCTACAAAATTCACTGAGAATGAATCTCACCACTACAATCTCTCCACCCAAAGTAAACTGCTATAAACTCTTAGTTAGTCTTGAATGTATTTGCCATGTAGTTTTAAAGAGCAAATCTTTAGACTCATTTATTCAGACTTTCCAGGCTTGTTTTTTTTTCTCCCACTTCAACTTAGCATGTCATCTCTATCCCTGCAGGAGTGAAAAGTAACAGGGTGTTAATATATACTCTCCCTTTTTTCCTATGCTTGTGCAGCCACTAGAAAAAGATCTTTTAACAAAATCTAGAAAGAAAAATCAATAAAGTGCTCTCAAAGCTTTTCTGTTACAGAATATGAGAGAAACAGATTGGGAGAAAAAAAGTTGGGATGAACTAATCAGTAAGCTTTTATTAAACACCTATTATAGACCATGCACTACAGAAAGACAAAATTGTAATGGTACCTCCTATTGAATAACTCAAATTTTAGAAAGATAGAGATGGAGGTGAAGAGGGAAATAGAAACTCCCAGATGACATTAAGATAATCTCAGACTGAGGCCAAGTGATATATGGATTGGGCAACATATGCCATATCTAGAGCTAGAAAGAGTGGGACTTTAATATAGAACTTCGTGCAAGTTTGCTCAAGAACTTAGGTATCTTAGGTATCAGGCCTGATATGGTGTTATGTATACAGTATACATATGAAATAACATCTTGCTCATCCTCCATAATTTTGGGATGTAAATATTGAGCTGGTTTCATATATATGTTTACTCCCTCGATACATATGTATGTTTCTGCAGCCTCAACTCTTTGCCAACACTACCCTCCATCTTCACCACTCCCTTGAAGGTAGACGCCCCAACCAACTGCTACCTACAACTAGGATAATTTCAATTTTTGTTTCCCTGATCCCAGGTATTCAGAGGTAAATTTTTTGGATTTGAAGGCCCTTCCTCCTGTTACCCCTCCCCATAGTCTGATTCTGATGCAGTGTAGTTCTACCACCATTAGTCCTTTTTTTCTTGTATTTTTCCTTTCTGTTATGTCTTATACCCTGCTTAATCATTCACAATATTCCTTCCTATTTGGTTTACTGTTTTCATACTCTTTCCATATCAGCAGATCATTAGAAGATCCTCACTGTATGTGTATTCCTAGATTCCATTGTGAAGACTCTTCTCTGCTTTTTCACTTAGTTACATTATTTTCCATGGCTTTAAACATCTCCCTCTTGGATATGTTGAAATGGATGTTCAAAACCTCTCAAACTCATATGTTGAAGGAAGAACTCTTTATCACCTCCTCTTCACTGAAACCTACCCCTTCTCCCAAATTGCCTTTTTATTGTTTTGGTAAAAAAAAACATTCTTCCAGTCAATGAAGTTCACAACCTCAGTATCATTCGTAAAAAAAAACCCACAAAAAACCACCTTTTACTCCCCCAAATATCCATGTCCTTTGCTACATTTTGTTTCTACCTTTACATCTCTCACATCTGTCTGTTGTTTTCTGCCCATACAATCAGTTCTCCAGTTTACATCACCATGACCTCTAACTTGGACTATTGTGATAATCTCATCATGAATCTTCTTTCTCAAGTTTAACTCCACATTGGTCTATCCTTTACAGAGCTGCACAGGTGATTTTCTGAAAGCAGAGAATTGCTTTCTATGGGAAAATATAAAGCATTCTGTTTCACATTTAAAGCCCTTCACATCATGACCTTTATCTATTCTTCCAAACTTATTATGTATTACTCTTCTTTGTATACTCTGTGGTCCAGTCAAAGTGACCTTCTTACTCTTCCTCATATATACCATTTCATTTCCTATCTTCAGGCCTTTGTACTGGCTGTCCCTAATAACTAGAGTCCTCTCCTCCTTCGCCTATACGTTGTAGCCTTCTTGAAATCCTTATAGATTCACATCAGATTCTACCTTCTGCAGTAGACCTATCCCAATCTCCTACCTGCAACTACCTTACCCCTCTCTAAAGCTATCTCCCATTGACCGTATGTATATTTTGCATTTCTTCATCTCCTAACATGTATTCTTTCTCATAGGGCACCAAAGTAGCACAGTGGATATAGTGCTGGGCCTAGAGTCAGGAAGTCTCCTCTTGAATCCAAATCTAGCCTTAAACACTTAGTAGCTGTATGACTCTGGGAAAGTCACTTCATCCTGTTTCCCTTAGTTTCTCAAAAAAGCAGTTTTTGATTGGACAACAGGAACAACCATCATATTTCTTCACAGGATGTTTACTCTACTATAAGTAGTTAGTTTTTAAACACGACTTGGCCATCGGCACTATGCAGCAGCATTAGAAAAAAAAAAGCATACACATAAAGAACTAAAAGTAGCAATTAAAGAAGTAGTTGGCAAGTTGCAAAGACATCAAGGCTGAAGGGATTCCCACCTTCTTGGTTGTACATTTGGGTTTCAGACTTCTTAGAGAAAGTTATGAAAGATGTTATTAATAAGAAACTTTTGGTTTAGCATCCTTAAAGTAAACTTCATAAATTATTAGAGATTTGAGTATCATAAATCTTAATAGAGTGTGTATAAGCAGCAAGAAGATTAGGAGACGATCAGAAATTAGAACCTATCAAGAAAGAGAGATGAGGAAGAATGAGTTTACTTAACAGCTTCCATAACCAGAAAGTCTAGTTCATTAAGTGAGTGTATTCTAGATCTTCAATTCCAGGTCTTTTCGTTAGTCACAATTTGAGCCACCGAAATGTTAAATATGAAGAATACTGTCGAAAAAGGGTTGCAGTATCATCAGAAACAGTAGGTATTCCAAATGCTAAGAGATGAGGGGAGAGTTCTGTCTCAAAGCAAGATAATGACTTAGATGATGTCCAATAGCATTATATCTTTGTGGTCGTGAAGTACACTGAAGATTTTAATAGTAGTTCAGTATAACTTAAGTTGACATTTTTGTGCTTGTTTTGTTCTGGCTCAAAGGTTCTGCCCTTAATGTGACTTAGAATCTGAATTCAAAAGATCCAATCCTGTGTTTAGTGCAGCGCAAAATCCTTGACTTAAATGTGTACTCTGGAAAATCCTAGAATCAAGCCTCCCGCAAGTATACTATTTTATTCACATTTGTGTTATGAAGTATCATTATGCAATGCAAATTAAAATGAAAAACACTTCTGTGCCATATAGAAAAATAAAAGAAGTCAATAAACAAAAGCTAATATTACAACCAGGGCTTTTGTCTCACTATTTATGAAGCTTTCCTCTTAAAGTGACAAAGATCTTTATTTTTTTCCAAATGTTTTCACTGTGGTGCTCACGGGATTGTCATTTTTCTTTCTTTGAGATCCCTTGGGTACCATTCAAGAAACACTGAGTTACCATGTTTTATCCTATACAGTGGTTACAGTACAGGTTGTTGTAATTGTTACCATTGAGGTACCTTGCTGTAGCTTTTATAATCGTTGCAAAAGACACAGATACAGATTCTCTTTTTTTGCTTCCAGTATTTCTTATGTATTTTTAACTCTATGTAATCATATCCCCTATTGTAGACTTCTATCTGTTCCTACTTCAGGTAGTTAACTGGTTTCTTCACTGTATTCATTCAGAGATTTTGATAAAAAATAATTTCACTAAAAAGCCCTTTTTATCAGCATATTTAATCTTATTTGTTTTTTGATATGCGTTAGTGGCTTGTTGTAGTAGCTCTTCACCTGCGCCTGGGAAACCTTACATCTTTGTCCTGAGAAGCCATTCAGCACTTCCTAACCTTAGTTTTCTTCTTTTATTTCTTCCTACTTGTCTCTGGCACATCCTTCTTTCCTTTCAGCTGTTTCCTTCATTCTTGGCCTTGAGGCTTTTTATGCTCGTGGGATCACCAATCTACATCTGGATAGCAGATAGGTGGCACATGAACAAAATGCTGGACTTCAGAGTCTGACATCCTGCTTCAGATAGTTACTAGCTTTGTGACTCTGACCAAGTCACTTAACCTTTCTCAGGCTTGGCTTCTTTCTGTGTAAAATGAAGATAATAATAATATAAGTACAATTGAGTACAATTGAGATGAAATATCAAATATTTTCTGAAACCTAAAATATTAGCTATTTCTGTTATTTTTATGAAAGTTAGTTACTATTCATAATATAGCATATGTTTTGAATTCTGTCTCCTTTTGCTTTCCCCCCCTCTTTTTCTTCCCTTACCTTCTTCTTTTCCTTTCCATATTTTCCATTTTTCTTATGCCACTGGCACAGATTATCTGCTTGATTTTGTGGTGACTTATAAGGCTATTTACCCTTTCTGCTATGCCACTCCATATATCTGAACAAACTTTGCTTTTCATAGTCTTCAGTTTTGAAAAGTCTTCATATAAATGCAGCTCCTTCATTCATTATATGTAGCAGAGAATTGATTGAACGAATTTTTCAACAGCTAGTACTTAAAATGGTTCATGCCTTCTATAGTTGCGTCTCTATCAAGTCTTACCTTTTCTTTAGTTTTTTTACTTCCCTTTAACAATCTTCTTTTCTCAACACATGTTTGTGTTTATCTAAACGTGAAACTTGTTGAATGTGAACTAATTGCAAATGCTTGAGTTTCTTTTCAAATATCTCTTCCCCATAGAGGTAAAGGCATCTCTGGTTTTCAAATGAAAAGTTCAATGTGTAGATCAAGATGGAAAGATAATTAAAAAAGAAGAGGAAGGGAATAAGCCTTTTATGGTGCTTTCTGCTATACCAGGCACTGAGCTAAGCACTTTACAAATGTTACTTCATTTGATTTGATTTATTTTATTTTATTTATAACCTGTCAATTACTCAGAAAACTCCCTGAGGATTTTGTTCAGTTTTCTGGAGCTGGACTGCTTTAATGCCTTAGATTAGAAGTTTTCATAGAGTTGTCTGGGGATTTTGCTTGTCCCTAAGTTGCTCTGACCAGATCTTTGCGGTCAAAACAATTTTCATAATAATATTAAGACATTTTCATTCCAAATATGGGAAATATTAATGGATTAATCCACATTTAAAAAAGAGTTTTTCTGCGTCCTTAATGATTTTTAAGAGTGTGAAAGAGTGATGAGACCAAAATGTTTGAGAACTACTGCTTTAGACACCAGTTTTCTCATTGGAGAGATCAGTTCCTTCCCAGGAAGCTTTTGTTCTATGTCCTTCTGATACAGTTCAGCAAATATTCATTAAACACTGATTTAATTGATGCATAGCAACTACAGGATAGTGTGTCAGGTTTGGTAGATACATTGAAAATAAGGAAGGTCGTCGCCCTCAAGGAACTTACATTTTATGTAATGATGGTACACTCTCCAAGAAGAAAGGACACTACAGTTTTACAAGTCAACTTCCAACAATTTCAGTTGGCTATAATTTTGTCCTGATATATAAACAAATTGGGCTATAAGTCTCGTTAATGGCAGCATGTAGTGGGCACATATTGTTCAATATAGCTCTGATATGATTTTGCTATCACCCACCCCTCCATCCCAACATCTACCTCCTCACCCCATCACTGCCCACTTGATGAAATTATAGAAAGGAAGGGGTAGGTAACAGAGAAGTAGAGTATAAATCAAATGTAAAGAAATAGCAAAACTTTGTTATTCCTTTGTAGAGTACATAAAAAGGATATTCAACTACGTTTGATGGTGTTAGAGAGAAGTTAGTTGTTTGCTGGCTGAAGCAGCAGTGATAGGAGGATCACACATAAAGTTTGTGGTCTTTTAAAAAGCAAGACATACCCTTAGGGAGTAGTCAAGGCAAAAGATGTTTCTGAGGGATGAACACTGAAAGGTCATGTTATACCTGTAGTCACAAAACTGGTATGTGTTAAAGACAGGGTTTGAACCCAGGTTTTTCTGACTTCAAACACTGGTCTCTCTAACCACTTTCTGAGATATATATCTATTTCTATATCTATATCTATATATCCACATCTATATTTATGTAAGAAAGTGTTGATAAAAGTGGCTCTTTTCAAATGAATCCCCCAATCCACCTGCCAAAATAATAGTTTAAAATTTTGTCAATCTGGGGCACCTCCCTTAGAGCTGGACACGCATTCTGTGTTGAGGGATGCACAGTTTGGTGGAATAGCACAACAGTTCATGAATAATCCCTGTAAAACCCTATTATTCTAGTGATTGTATTGAAGATGACTGGATAATCAGTCAAGATGTAATCCTTCAGCAGAGACTTGTAAAACAGTTGGATCCTTTCTTTTCAATCCTTCTCTGCTGGAACCCTGCCAAAGCTTTCCCACCGTGTTACTTCTGGGGGTTGGGGTGAGGGGGGAGGCCAGCAGGGAGGGAGGTAAGGAAGGATAGATTTTTCTGCTGTACCTCCTAGTAGCTCAAAACACATGGGAGTAGGAACATGTGCTTGCCCAAATGAGGATGAAGCTGTGGTTATCTTTTTGTTTCCTTTTGTGAGCACAGGTCAGCAGCTACTGATCCTGAGAAATGGGTATTTCCAGCCTTTTCTACTGTCTTCTGAGTTTGAGAATTCTTGAGTTAGGTGCTTGATATTCACAGGATGATAATTTCTCTAACAACATACTTCTCAGAAGAAGTTTAAATTAGGGGAATCCTAAAGAAAAGTCTGTCCTGGCTAAGCAGGAGATGTTGCAGTTTCACAAAGGTCCTTTGCCCTTCATAGTGAGAACAATGAGTACAATGGGCCATTTGAGATATTTTACTTTTTTTTTTAATGCACAATTATGAGAATTTTTTTTAGCTTAACTCATTTCTGTGGTATAGGAAATTAACAACTGTTGCCTAGCTTTTATCTTCTATTCATGTATACCTATCAATATAGTCCAAAGGTACAGTATATAACAACCTTCTGTTCCCATTCTGAGGAGCCCCTAGGCATGAGCTGTGCCTAAACTCCATTTAAGAGATTTCTGAAATTACTCTAGGGTCAGAAAAATGAGCCAGAACAGTGAAAGGAATTTGACCTCCTCTTTGGAATTAAGTTACCCAAGATGAAGATGGTTTGACCTAAGTCCAAAGTTATAAACCATTGTGGAAGGAGATATTGTAGGCAGTATATGAATCAGGTTCTTTAACTTAATGCAATCCCATCAAAAATCACTTTGGAAAGTAAATAAACACCTACTTTGTTATCAGACTTACTTAGACTAGATAAATTTGTACATAACCTGATAATTATGTGCTTTAGATAAAACTCAGGTCATTTGATATGAAATTCAGAGAAGAATTTTTTTTAGTTCTTTAGCATTTTTTTTGCTTGTTTCCCTAGTGTTATTTTGTTAGTTCTTAGTGTTTCTGAAAGGGGGCATTTGAGTCAATATTCATTGTTCATTTATAAGGAAAGGTCTTATAAAATTTAATGATGTATTAGCTACCTTATCCTTTGTCTCCATCAAAAGTGTTAGCCAGACAGCAAACTTAAAAATTGATGGGTATTTTCTCCTTGGGGTGCTATGTTTCATCAATGTATGAAGTGATAATTTTTACATGTCTGGTGTGAAGTATGGAATGAGAAAGAGCTAAACCAAATAACAAATGGAAGAAGGTAAGTAACTCTGTGGCTCCTGGTAAATCACTTCCATTACTTTGTTGAAATATTGTGAATTTGTGGCAATGTTAGTTCATTCACTGATTTGTATTCTATGCTATATCCTCACGAGGATTACTGAAAAACTCCAGATTTGAGCTCAAATATCTCTTCTCCTATTATTCTGTACTTATGACCTTTAGATTTGCTTCAGAACACTCCTAAAACCATATTTACAATTACTGGTCTTGTGTCACTTTGCTGAATCTGTGACCCACCACCAGTGGCAGTCACTTGGCCTCCTATCCAAGTATCTACAAGGTGAGTGCTGGGGAGGGAACACTTTCCTGTCATCACTTCTTAGCCCTTGGGCACCTAGGTGGCACAGTGGATAGCATGAAGGCCTGGAGTCAGGAAGACTCCTCTTTCTGAGTTCAGATTTGAACCAAGTGGTATGACTCTGGGCAAGTCATTTAACACTGTCACCTGTGAAATTAAATGGAAAACGAAATGGCAAACCACTCCACTGTCTTTGCCAAGAAAACCCAAGATGGGGTCATCCCCAAAAGTCAAACATAACTGAAAAACAACAAAATCCAGAGCTCCTCATGTTTGACTCAGGGACCTCCACTGTAGAGGAATAATCGTTTTGCAAGTTAAGAGGCTGCAGAGAATGAAAATGAAACAGAGCTGCTTCGTATTCTTAGTCTAGTCTACTTTTGTTTACATTCATTGTGAATTCTCAGCTGAATGGTTGTCCAGTACTTGAACCACTGGAGGAATAAAAGATTGATTCGTATTCATTTTTCAAAAACATACAAATCTCTCTGAACTTCATGTATAAATTCTAGCATGCTAAATTTGTCCTGTTGCTCATACAGCTCTCTCTATCTTAGAGAGTGCACTTGGTATGTAAATGTCTTGTTAAATATACTTTGGCATTTCTATTCCAAGGAAGTGTTGTATCCCTGTGTCCTTTGTGTGAGAAATCTATTCACTTCACTTCAAGGTCATACTGTTGTTGAAAAAGTCACCCAAACGCTCCGCTTTATATATGACAAAAAGATTGGTCAAAGAAAAGCAGAGGCACCTAGGATTATTTTGAACCAGAATTATATGTCACTTCTCCTGATTTATTTTGAATTTTGTGCCTGGTAATGGATTCCATCCCATCTGACACTTGATTTCATATAATTACCTTCCTCCATTTTTACTTTTTAGTGTCTTGATTTAAATTAGTTTTATTTTTTTTTAGCTACTGTTTGGTTAAATTCATTAATAACAAATCCCAATATCAAATGTCTTCCTTTTGACTAATGAAATGCCATTATTCTGGATGTCTACAAGTCTCTGAGTTAATGGATTTAATCAACTATCTAAAATAACCCTGTCCTTGCATTTGATTTCATATCACATATTGCCCAGGTAATCCTTTGGCTCATATGTCAAAGGACAAAGATGTGCTATACATATTAGATATAAATACACACATATAGTAAGGGGATAAAGGATAATTTCCATATCAAGTAGATACAAAACAAATGTGTTATATTTCCCATATGCTAGCTCCATTTTCTATCTTAACAAATTTTATTTGTTTTTTTCTTTTTGTACCCACTCACATTTTTGAATTTATCATCTCCTACCTTCCCTAGAGTCATGCTTTGCAACAAATAATAAAAAAGCAAAACTTTCCAACTCATCAATAAAAGGCTGACATTATACTAAAAGTCACACACCATTATCTCCCACCTTTGCAAAGAATGGAAATAAATTCTTTCTCATCTTCACTCTTTGTGGGCAACCTTCATCACCATAATTTGAAAGTATGTGTTTTTGATTATTTAGTTGTATTCAATCTTTCTATTTTCTTAGGGTAAGCACTGTGAATGCTCATTTCCTGGTTCTGATTACTTCATTTTGAATGAGTTCATATAAGTCTCCCCATATTTCCCCATGTTTACCATATTCATCAGCATATTCGTACTTTGTCACGGAGATTGATATTCCTTTTTTTTATGTATCAAAACTTGTTTAGATGTCAGGCATCTACTTTATTTCTAGTCTTTTATTAGATCTATATTTGAAGAATAATGCACATAAAACACAACTGAAGACACTAAAGCCAGACCTGATCATGGACATATATTTTAAAAATTATATTGCCATCTTATTTTCTAATCAAATCTTTCATTGTTTATGTTTACTTTTTCTCTATTTTACCTTAGGTGAATTTTTTCTTCTAATGTGTTTCTAGAGGTCAAGGTTCTCTTAGGACTGATGGAGTCTCTAAGACTTGCAGTTAATGGCCTCAGTGTAAGTCTTAGCAGGTTTATGAATGAGAGGATATTTAATAACTGCTGTTTAATACAATCATCACTGTTGTAGGCTGCAATAGGAGGAGCTGAGCAACTATCAATTCTCCTGCTGTACAGACATAAGCTCTTTATCTGTGTGTATGTATATATGTATAGATATAGATATAGATGTAGATGTCAGCACTCACCCATGCGACATATTAGGATATTTTTTATTTGTCTTTTTTTTTCTATATTTGGGCTCTTTTTTGACAAGCACTTATAACTAAGTTATGTTGTTGACTACCCTTATGTACTAAGTACACTTGGTATGATTTTTATTGAAAAAAACATACCTGCCTATGACACAGGAAAGGGAAAAAAAAAGTAATTGAATCACTCACATTTAGTATCTGTCTGAGGGACAAATTAAAAAAAGAATATCTCCCCTGAATTGAACCCAGTTTTCTTCTCTGTGATAATAACCAAATATTGCTATAATCTTGAAGGAAAAGTGCAGGTCTTGATTTCAGATTAGATAGATATTAACATTGGTACATCCAGATTCCATTTCCTATAAACTAATTAGTTCTAAGTAATATATCCCTCTTGGGGTATGTAAAACACCACTTAGGTTCCCTGAAATCACACGGGAAGCAGGTAGCAGACAGAATCAGTGTTATTATAATAATCCTTTATTTAGTATGAGCCTAAACTTCTTACGATAGTTGTTATTTAAATGGAGACCAGAAACCTAGATTGCCCTGTGGGAATGAAACTTCTGTGACTGAAATAAGTTTTTTAAACAAAGTGTTTTTAATTTCATTATGGAAAACATGTCCCTTTTAAAGTCTGTTGAAAATGTAACTGAAACTCTTGTTTTCTGACCTATTGGAAATGGCAAAAGCAGGAAACCCTTACCATTTTGAACACCTTGAGACTTGAATCAGCATAGATATTTTTAAAGTTGTCGTATAATGCTCCCCTCCCCCAGGGTCATTTTCTTATGATGCATAAAAATCATCTTTTTTTTTCTTAAACTGAGAGTAAATATTGTAATGATTACAGGTCCTTCTTTGGAGTTAGGAAAACCTAGTTTCAAGCCTTTCACACAAGCTGACTCAGTGAGTATTGCAAAAATGATAACAATTAGCATTTAAATAATGCTTTAAGGTTTGTAAAGTGCTTTGCCTATACTGTGTGATTTGATTGTCAAAATAAGCCTGAGAGAGGTTGTGACTTGCCCAAGGTCCCACAGCTAATAAATATCTGAGGCAGGATTTGAATCAGATTTTCCTCACTCCAAAGTCTAACACTACAATCCCTGTTCACTGCCTCATTTACCCTTAGTGCCCTTGGCCACTCGCTGAGATTATGTTATTACTATTTATTGATGCCAGAGGAAGTTTCCACATCAGGAATTTCTGATGAAATCATAACTCTGGACCCAACCTTCAACACTCTTGCCCCAACACACACACACAATTCATGACATATTTATAATTAAACAATAAGAAAGAACTGTTGTGTCTTTTGAGTGTATTTCCCACGTGTATATCTATGGGCTTTGACTGAATTGAATCCCAGATTCCAATATTAAGGTGTCTAGGGGTTCTACCTTTAATAATACTTTGATCGAGGTAGGGATAGGGTTTATACTGGAGATTTCATTGTTATAGAGAAACCTCCCCATTCCAAGATGAGTAAACTCCTGAAGGTTGTTGTTCAATCATTTTTTGGTTGTCTGACTTCATTACCCCACTTGGGATTTTCTTGATAAGGATACTGGAATGGCTTGCCATTTCCTTCTCCAGTTCATTTTACATATGAGGAACTTAGGCAAACAGGATGAAGTGACATGCCCAGAGTCCCCTGCTTGTATGTGTCTGAGGCCAGATTTGAATCCACAATGATAAGTCTTCCTCACTCCTGGCCAAACATTCTATTTATTGTTTACCCCTAGTTTCCCCATCCAAAAACATAGATACCATCTATGAAACTTAGGTGAGTTTTTTCTACTTATTTGTAATCCCATTGTTTAGCACAGTGACTGGCTCATAACAATGCTTAATAAATGCCTTTTGACTGATTAACAGAGTGGCTAAGAGACTGGGAGTTGAAGTCACCTTCCCTGGGTCATGTGGCTAGTACAAACCAGTGGGAGGGTTTAAACACAAGCTAAGACAGCACTCTATCCACCTTGTCACCTGACTGCCTCCCAGTTTAAAAATATAAGTCACTGAAAGGACGCAATTAGAGGCAATGTAGTTTTGTGTATCCAAGATCTAAGTTGAAACCTTGCATCAAAGCCTGCAAAAATCTGTTCCCTAAATCATAATTACTAAGTTATAGTGAACTTGGGAGTTCCTGCATCAGAAATTTCCCTTAAAAGGAAAATTACAACTCGGGCATGATAGAGAATACATAATAGTTGTTGTAAAGGTAGGTGTAAATGCCCAGGGACAGGGATGGTGTTGGGCAAGACTAATGTGAGCTGTCTGCCAGGAGCTGTCCATGCTTACAGGGGTATGAGATCACCTTGTTAAGGCTACTGATCATGGCTCACCTTGGGTAGAGTCACATAGGCTCCTCCATCCCACTAGTGAGTCAGCCTCGGTCACCAAGGTGACTGGTCGCTCTGGTAAGACTGGCTGACCAGTGGACAAAACCATGGATTTTTAATACAAATTTTAGAAGGCTGTAGTTGTGTGTAAGGGGAGGGGTTTGAGTTTTTCTGGGGTACACACACAGTGTGAGTTCAGACGGTGTCTTGGGGCCCTGAAGTTTATGAAAATTATTCCTAGAACCTGTAACCAGTAGATATGATTGTGAAACTTATATGCTTCTTTATATTCAGAAAGTAGTTATTTTGCTAAAGAGATGGGTACATGCTTTCAATTAAATTTATACAAAATGTAGGGGCTTTGGAAATTTAATTAACAACTCTTTTTGTGATAGGAAGTCATGGGCTTAACTGTCCTATCTATCCTCCACCCTCACCCTGAGTCTGCTGAACTTCTTTATCACTTCCACTGAAAGTACCTATGTATGGGCAAAGGATATCATAAGACTGTAACGTCATTGAATGGGATTGGTGTCAAGATAACTGTGTGTATAGCTTCATTAAGGCTGTGCACAATGTTATTATAACCTTATCCAAAGACAGGCACACATCGCAAACTAATTTATGAGAATACCTTCCTAGTTTCTTATAAGGCAGAGAAATTTGCCTGTTAAATTTTCCTCAATAGCAATTGAGCCTCCTTGTTTAAGTAAAGACTCTCTTGATGATGTGCCTCTAAGAGGTGAGCTACTTTCAAAGGCCCTGTTATCATATATTTGTCTTGCTCTTTAGGGACTCTGGGTCCGAGCCCAGTTTGCTAAGTTACCACATGTTGTGTGTGATTATGTCTTTCTCTTCTGGTGGAATCTGAGGTTGAAGAAAGAAGTGACAGACTAAATGCCCCAAATGGATTCAGGCAGAGTTTATGTCCAAACTGAACTTGGCCAATACTTTATTTTTGTAGTATTCTTCTTTCACAGCATCATGCCTGTTCCCTCTTCCCTTCACACAGTGGCTCAGTAATGCTTTTGTTGTTTTTGTTTTAACTTGCTCCTTTGCCAGAACATCTGCTATAACGGGCTGTTCCCTGAAGCTCTTGGCAATGTTGGGAACCCTATGAGCATCCAATTCATGGTCACATCATGAGATTGCAAAGAACTGGATTTTGGATGAGAAATTAAAACTTGAGAGTCCTCATTCCATACATAGCTTTCATTCACATCTTTTTTCTGTCTACCAGGAGACATATCTCTATTAATGTTAATTTTGGTCCCTGTTCTTTACTATTTAATTCCCCTAAAGGCTTCAAGGTTGCCTCATTACATGTTATATTTTAATAGGCTCTGCAGTTTAACACTTTAGTGTGTAATGAATGTTAATGGAGGTAATGTTGGCCAGCCTGAATCTAGGAGGAGAGGAAGATGGAGTTACCTCCATCCTTGTGAACACTTGTTTTCATGTGCTTATTATAGTCAAATTTCCTCAAATCTTTAATTCTCATTTAGTAATATATTGCTACTTCTCATTATGTAGAAGTTTTCTAGAGAGATGTGCATAAAGTTATTATCTGCAAAATGTTTCCCCTTGTTTTGACCAGGAAAAAAAATGACTTTGTGTCATCCCTAATTTTGTTGTTCCCCTTCAATAAAAACAAATAGAACTTTAAAGTTCAGTGTTGCCTTGAGATGAGTCTCAGGATAAAAAGAGACCTAGGTAGCTTTAAAAAGTACTTGTATTGCATTTATTGTTTCTATATCATCCTTTATTTTCAATTAATTTTTAAAATTTGAATTCTAAATTATTTTTCTTCTCCATTCCCAAAGTCATTGAGAAGGCATGAAAAAACCAAACCCATCATATATATGTATAAACATAAAAAAGGAATTCCTAAATTAAGCCATGTTTTTAAAAGTAGAAAAAAGAAATAAAATCTATCATTTTTCTATCTGAAGGTGGGTAATATTTCATTGTTAGTTCTTTGGAATTGGTGGTTATCATTTGTTGATCAGCATTACTAAGTGTTTTAAAGTTCATTTATCTTTATTGGTGTTATTCTATTAATTGTAGTTTTGCTCACTTCACTTTGCATCAGTTCATATAGATTTTTCCAGTTTTCCTGAAACCTTCCCCTTCATTAATTACTTTTAAAAAATCTTCTAATTATTAATTAATTTATTTTTACTTTTTAACATTCACTTCATGAGATTTGAGTTTTAAATTTTCTGCACTCTCAGTATCTTTCCTCCTTGAAAAAATGTTGTGCAATTTTATAAACTTTTACCTGTACATTCATTTAAGCATATTTTCACATTAGTCATGATGTAAAGAAAAATTAGAACTAATGGGAGGAATCATTAGAAAGAAGAAATAAAACAAAACAACAAAATAAAAGGGGACAGGATAGTATGCTCCCATCTTTATTCAGACTGTATAGTTCTTTCTATGATTGTGGATAGTATTTACCACCATAAGTCTTCTGCAGTTGTTTTCGATCTTTCAATTGCTAAGAAGAACTGAGTCTCTCACAGTCAGTCATTGCACAATGTGACTGTAACTGTGTACAATGTTCTCCTGCTTCTGCTCATTTCACTCAGCATCAGTTCAGTTAAGACCAAGTTTTTTCTGAATTCCACCTGATCATCATTTGTTATAGGACAATAGTATTCCATCACATTCATATACCACAAAGCGTTCACCATTCCCCAACTGACAGGCATCCCCTCAATTTCCAATTGTTGGCCACCACAAAAAAAAGCTACTATAAATATTTTTGTATATATGGGTCCTTTATGCATTTGTGTGATCTCTTCTGGATACAGAACTAGAAGTGCTATTCCAGATACAAAGATATGCACAATAATGTAGCCCTTCAGGCATATTTTCAAATTGTTCTCCAGAATGGTTGGATCATTTCAGAACTCTACCAACAATGCATTAGTGTTCCATTTTTACCACGTCTCTAACATTTCTCATTTCCCTGTTTTTTCATTTTAGCCAATCTGACAGATGTGATGTGGTACCTCAGACCTATTTTGATGTTCATTTCTCTAATTAATAGTAATTTAGAACACTTTTTCATATGACTATGAATAGCTTTTATTTCTTAATCTGAAAACTGTTCATATCCATTGACTATTTTCAGTTGGGGAATCACTTATGTTATTGTAAAATTTACTCGGTTCTCTATGTATTTGAGAAATGAGGTGTTTATCAGAGAAGACACTGGCTGTAAAAATTGTTTCCCAGCGTTTTGCTTCCTTTCTAATGTCACTTACGTTGACGTTATACATATAAAAGCTTTCCAATTTGATGGAATCAAAGTCATCCACCCTCCATTAATTCTTAAAGCTCAAAATTATTCCATCATATGCATGTACCATCACTTATTCACCTATACAGTGCTACCTATTTTAATTTACTTGTCCAGGTCCATACAAATTGAACTACCAAAAATTACTTTATAGAATTGGGGGGGGAAAATTCATGTTAAGCAAAAAAAGGTCAAAAATATCAAGGGAATCAATGAAAAAAAAATGGGAAGGAATGGGGCCTAGAACAACCAGTTCTTCAACAAAACTGTAATCATCAAACTATTAGATAAGAAGTAAAGAGGTTGATCAGTGAAACAGGTTAATATACTCTATACTAAAACAAATAAGTCCAGTAACTTAGTGTTTTATGCATCCAAAGATCCCATCTATTTGTGTAACAACTCACTCTTCAACAGAACTTGTTGGAAAACTGAAAGTAGTTTGGCAGTAATTAGTTATAAAACAACATTTCACATCATATACCAAGATAAGCTCAAAATGAATATACAATTTAGACAAAATGGCTTATATTATAAGCAAATTATTGGAGCGTAAGAGAATAAGAGTAAGAGATTTGCAGTTAAGGGAAAAGTTCATTATCAGACAAGAGATAGAGTTTTTCATAGGATGCAAAATGGATAATTTTAGTTACACAAAATTAAAAAGTTTATGCACAAACAAAACCAATACAGCTAAAACTAGAAGAAAAGAAGGAAACTGGGGAAAAATATCTTTGCAACAAGTTTCTGTAACAAAGGTCTCATTTCTCAAATGTTTAAGGAAGTAAGCCAAATTTGTAATACTAAGATATATTCCCCAAATGATAAATAGCCAAGAAATATGAACAGGCAGTTTTTAGTGGAAGAAATCAGTGCTATAAACAGTAATATTTTTTAAATGTTCTAAATCTCTAAGAACTAAAAAATGCACATTAAAAAGAAATTTGAGGTACCAACTCACACCTGTCAGATTGGCTAAGGTGACAAAAAAAGGAAAGAAAAATGCTGGAGGGAATGTGGGAAAACAGATGAACTAATGCACTGCTGGTAGACCTGTGCATTGGTTCCACCATTCTGGAGAACAATTTCAAAATACTCTCAAAAAACTAATCAGCTGTGTTTGACTCAGACATATTTTTATTAGGTTTTTACCTCAGCGATGAAGGGAAGACAAAAAAGAACCCATATGTATAAAAATATGTACAGTAGATTTTTTTTGGTGGACTAGAATTAGAAACTGAAGGGATGCTCATGACTTTTACTTATGAATATATTCTTTTCCTTTCCCCATCCAGCAACCCTTCTTTTATAGCAAAAATGAAAAAAGAAAGAGAAAAAATTTTAATAAAACCACCCAACATATAATTTTTTGCAATATCTATAGAATTTCATAATCACTATTCAAATAACTCAGAGAAGAAGAAAGAGAGATATAGTTTTTCAGCTCTTATTCATTAAAATAAAGAGATTTTACTTGTTTTATTTTTGTATTTTCTTGTTTTTCATTTACAATTTTGTGATGTTTATATGCACTATATTCTTGCTTATGCATACTTTTTTTGCATCTCTTCAGATAACTAAATTCTCTGAATTCTTCATATTTGTCTTTTTTTTAGTGAAATTTGTTTATTTACTCCCACATCAATGGTCATCTACTTTGATTTCAATTATTTGCTGCAATTCTGTGATTTTTAAAAATCCTTAATAGAATTTCTAAATCTAAGCAGTTCAAATGTTCCTACTTATTTATCTATAATTTTTGAGTGACAGTGAGGCATAGTAGATAGGGAGCCATATTTGGAGGTAAAAAATCCTACATCTGACCCACACCAGCTTGGTGACCATGACAGTTCTCTGCAATTATAACTCTACAAAAGTTATAAAGAAATTGTCTATCTGCATAGGTGGAGCAATTCCTACGCTCAGAATGCCACTACACGGATTAAAGTGGTATTGCCATTGTATTTTTTACTCAACAGTACCAACTTTCTAGATTATGTTTGCATGATGTTCTTCTGTGCCATGCTTTCCTTTGTCACTGAAATCCTAATTGATATTAACATAGTCTTTGCTGCTTTGTCATTTTTCAAATCCAATGTTCTTGTCTTTGCATTCATTTCTTTATTTATGTATATCTTTTATGATACACTTAGTATTTTGTAATACTCGTTCAAGAACTGCACACGTTTTTGCTTTTTAAAACTACTTATCCTGCATGCTTTTCAAGTATGAAAGAACAGTACACATGATTGTATGCACTTGCTCTGATTTTTGTGTTTTGTTCAATGGTAACTTCTTAAATTTGTTATGCGTACAAGATTTATGGTTTTTTTCCTTTCTGTAGTATTACAGATTTACATCAGAATACTGGGTGCAAAGAAATGGAACCACCAAGTATTTGAGAGTGTGGGGCCGAGGCAAAGAGCAGAATTCTGAAGGTGGCAAATTTTAAGTCATCCCATATGAATATTATGTACAAAGGTTTTGTTGGCAAATGTCCTGGTAATCCCATTTGTCTAATATACCAATAGCAAGAACTGGTTTTGCATCCAGTGGTTTGAGTGTCATTTACACTTTGTAGTTTTGAATGTAGCTACAATTCTCCAAGTTAAGTCCTTCACCTTGTGGCTGAATTTAAGTGCATCATTTATATATTCATATGTGCCTTTTTAACTTCAGAAGAGGATAAAATTGAATTGCCCTTTTTTATAAGAAGATATATCAGATTTCATTTTTTACTAGCATTTCCTATTTAATTAGTTGTTAATGGAACTGGAGTAATTGTTAGGGGGGGTGTTATTTCATTTGAGCATAGGTATTAATTGCCTTAGGTTGCTATTATGGGGAAGAAAAAAAAATAATTGAAAAGACCAGAGTAGGGGTTACAATCTGGCATCGCCAAAATCGCTATAAATTTGGAAGTATGCAGTGTTCGTACATCTGAGTTCATGGACTCTACAAACAAACCTTTGTAAAGTTAATGCTTATTTTAAGTAACTTATAAGAAAAAAAATTCAAATCACTGAGCAATGTAAAGTTAGTCACTAATGGTTGTATTTTTCATTAATGCTAATCGTGTTCTAGTTCATCCAATAGCTATGTTTCTTTGGTTTTGAATTGACAAGACAGGGAATGACATATATCTCATCTAAAGTATACTCATGCTGTCATCACTTTCTATCATGATCCATGCAGCTTTGCAAGGTTAACGTGACCTGAGTGTTGGTAGGGTCCATTTTCTGTAAGTATAGGCTTGACACTAGTGTTTTGAGATCCGGCTTCCTGAACAAGAAATGTCTTATCAAACAATAGACTTTTCCAATAGGCCAACCAATTGTGAAGATTTTTTTTTCCACACTGGAGACATATATATATTTCACTTTATTTTCCTATAGGGCATTCTACTCCGACACTTTTTTGCAAAAGATGTGAGTTGTTTTCTTTAACAGTTTTCATGAAATGATTCTTTTAAGGCCCTACTTGCCTACATTCTCTTGGTCATTTTCACTTGCACAAGCTTTTAGTTTTCTATCAGATGGATCCTTCAGGAAATACATATTGCCATTTCACTGTTCATGGGACCAAAGTATACATTGTAAAGACATTTCCATTAAACTCTGAAGACTCACTCATTCACTCAGCAAATTCTCTTTGTGAAATAAGAAGGGAAATTCGCATGAAATTTAACTTAGATTTAGTCCAGAGGTGATTATTTTGTTGGAAAGTTTGAGCAAAATCAATTTAGTGATTTTTTTTTGAGTCACAAAACCCAGGGAAAAATATATTGTTGGCATTCTGCTACAGGCATTTATTTATTTATCAAAATAAGGAAATACATAGTTGCAAACTTAGAATACAATTTATTAATGTTTTCTTCTTAAATGGATGTCTTGAGTGTGTGTGTATGTGTATGTGTGTGTGTGTGTATTCCAGAGGAATTTATTTTAATTACTAAGTTATTTTTAAAGTATTTGGCTTTCAATGTTGTACACTTTGCTCACTTGCCCTTGGTCCAGACTTGGCCTTAATATCAATCTGCTTCTATATAAGCTAGGGACAATTAGCAAGGAGTCCAAGTTTTTATATTGTGAGAGCCTTAGGGAATGATGCCCAAGACATATTCTGAGAATTTGGCATGACAAAGATAGTTAGATGGGACTCCCAATGGTTTTCTCCCAATATTGATTACCACCTTCCACTCCATCTGTGCCCATATGTGCACAGCATCCAGAAGGACAATGACAATCACATTCCTTCCTGGAATTGATAAAATATAGATTAACTGAAATTAGGAAAATTGGGATAGGAGGTGGTGCAGAACAAAAACAGACATTTAATTTAATAGTTAAACATATATATATATATAATATCTGTGTATATAGTTTTCCCCAGTAGGCTTTCCTGAAATAGAATAGAAGCACCTTGGAATTATTTTCTTTCTCATTTTGAATCTCTTAGTTTGGTGCCCAGCACATAGTAGGTGCTTCATAAATGCTGGTATAATTGAATCAAATAGATTTAAGCCTTTGTGATAGGTGTTGCAGGAAAGCAAAAAATGAGTTCCATGCATGAAGAAGATTTGGAAAAAGTCTAGAAGAGTGATCGTCATTTGCATAATTCTTGCTTTTGGTATATTTCCATTTTTCAAATTTCATGGTATGATTTAGAATTTCACTTTATCCCCTATGAAAGATAACCTATACTTTTCTAGTTTTAAAATACTGTCAGTTTGTAGCTCTGAGAATGTGTTGCATTTCTGTTTATTAAATTAGACAGCTGCTTCGGGTTGCATATTAAAAATTAGTTTAGTTAAATCTCAGTTTCCTGTGATCATTGTGTAACATGCTCATTACTGCCTTTCAACACTGCATATTTGTTTCATTCACTGGTTAGATAGTAATTAACATTAATGTTTAAAGACCATTTTCCTATCCTGATAAATTACAAATGATACTGACAATTTTATATTCCTTAGGGTTAATTATAAATGTTCATAATTTATCTACCCTCCTGACTAGTGTAAATGACTACATCCAAGACTATGGTGAGAAAAACTGTCAGACCTTTGAGAAGGGGACTACTCCATAGAGACTTAGTCATCTAAATTAGAGAGGCTCGTCATTCCTTTCTGATCAGCCAAACTGTCTCTCTCCCTTACCTTCCTTTTAGTGTAAAATCCACTAGGAAGATAGAATTCTTCATTGATATGCTCCAAAGTCAGGATGTTGTATGAGAATGGACAAGAGGCTTGAGAATTCAATAACTATGATGGAAAGCCTAAGAACAAGACAGCCTACTACCTAAAGGAAATGAAAGAGTGCAGTGATAATCTCTCCTTCTCCTTCTCCTTCCTCTATATATGCTGCCCTTAACTTCCCATAACAATGCTCTACTAAAATTTTCCAAGGAAAGTCATCCTAGAAGTGAGGGGAAACTTTGCGTCTAAAGACACAAAAATAAGCCTAATGAAGTGGGTAGGAAAGTGTGTTTCTTGAAAAAGACCAATATGGATCTGCTGGGAGCATACTCAACAACTTAAATTTTTAAATGGCGGGCAGAAGATGGAAGCAAAGGCACATGATAGTAGTCTTTAAGAGTTATGTCAGGAAACTAAAGCTTAAAATGAATTGATATTAATGAGGAAACTGAAAAATGACAAAAAGGGATTTTCTTAGTTACATTGGGGGAAAATTAAGCAAAAAAATGGAAAATTGTAAACGCTGACAGAGAGATGATAGAATAATTATTGTGATTATGATTCAGTGTATTTTCTTTCATGAATAATTGACTTTAAATGATGCAAAACCTTACCAACAAAATTATTAATTTGAAATTGAAACCCAAGTAGAGTAACAGTAAGATAAGATGTAGCTAACTTTGTTTAGCTTATCAGTATACCAGACAAGCTTAACTGTGCTGAACTATAGTAGTAGTTTAATTGTGTAATAGCCTGTAGTTACTACAAGGGACTAAAACACTTACATATGTAATCACTGAGCCACTCACTGTTAGTGTCGTGAACAAAGTGGTATTATAGGATGAAAAAAGATGAATGTTCTATTTTTAAAGGATGGGAAATTATGTCTGTAAAATATAGGCCAATGACTTTGACTTTGATTGCAGGCAAAATTCTATGAAAAGAAATGTTAATGGAAGTCTAGAAAAGCAAGTCATCGTCTACCAGAAAAAAAATGTCAATGTGGCTTCATCAAAAAGAGTCTATTACACAGTAGCCCAATCTCCTTTTTTGATAGAATTACTGGAGTGTGACATGAAGACATTGCTGTTAGTATAATTGAACTAGTTTCAAACAAAGATGTGACAGATATTTCGCTGAATTTTTTTGTGGACAAAATAGGGAGAAGTAGGGTTAGATGGTGGCATATTTAGATAAATGGAGTCCAAATGGAGAGGACCAAAGAGTAGCCATTAATATGTCAATTTATGCTAGGGGAAGGTCTTTAAAGGCTAGTAAGCTTTTTAATACAGTGGCAATAAAGTACCAGGGACCTAAGCTCGGCCTTTGTCCTTTTAATATTTTATCAATAGCTTAGGAAGTGGAATAGCTGCAATGATTATGTTTTAAAATAGTATAGAGCTAGAAGAGAGAGAGAAAAAATATTGTATGACTGGTTAGAAACACACCTTGATAAATTAGAATGTTGGGCCATATTAAAAAAGACTCAAATGTACAATCTTACACTCGGATTCCATTCCACATACCCTGCCCCCCACACACTTTACTAGTCTAAGTTAAAGCAATATACTTTGTAGGTATAGAAGACAAAGGTAAAATAGTCCCAAGCACAAGAAGATCATATTCTGATGAGGAAGAAAAAAAAATTAATCTCATAGATATATAACTGGAAAAGGACTACAGAGGCCATATAGTTCAACACTCTTATTTTATAGATGAAACCAAGATCTTAAATGACCTGCCAACTTCACACGGATAAGTGGTAGAGGCAGAATTTGACCCAACAACTTGAGATTTTTCACCACAAGAGTAAGGGATCTTTCCCTCTGCTATGTTGTCTTCTATAGCTGAACTAATCAGCAAGTTTTGTGGAAGGACACAAAACATCAGGAAACTTGTACTCGATAGAAATCAACAATATGACATGGTGACCACCAAAGCTAAGGCAATCGTGGACTACATTGAGGGGGTTTAGTTGAAAGCAGTCGTGTCAAATTCAAATTGAAACAGATTTCTATAGGTCTCGAATTGACTTAGAGTAGTAGAAATGAATATTATATATCATATTTAATTTTTATTCATTTTGTTAAACATTTCATAATTACATTTTAATGTGGTCCTAATACTGGGGAGTTTTGACTGCTACTTGTATTGGCTTCAACCTTGCTACCTCAGGTAAAGCATAAAGGAAATGATACTCCCATTGTCCTCACTGTATCTGGAGTGTTCACACTGTGTTAGAGTATTGTGCTCATTTCTGTATACTACTTTTTGCACGAAGAATTTGATTAGCTGGAGAGTCCTAAAGAGGATGATGAATACAACAGCATATACAATGATAACTGTCCCTTATTCCTAGGGCAAATGAGACATTCTCATCAAGTTCTTTATAGATTATTTGTCCTCAGTCTTTGTCAGGTTAAGAGAAGAAAGTTATCTGCTTTACATTCCCAAGAGAAGCATGATCATAACACAAATTAGTATGTATAGAAAAAAACTCTTTTCAGTGGTAGTCTCACATAGATCTCAGAGACAGAATATGAAATAGCTGATGATAGGATAACCTGAGGTAGTCTTTATTGCTTCAGAAAATGCTGTGTTTTCATTCAATTTGATAAAAATGTATTGAGTATCTACTCTGTGCAAAGCAGTAGAGATAGGGAGAGAAATATGACACAGATCCTTCCTTGAAGACGTTTATAATTTAACCTAATTATAAAGACAATTACCATGTCTGTTTTGCAGGAGACAAATCGTGATGAAACCTTTCTTTACTAAGACTCCCAAATCTCAAAAGAAGCAAGGAACCAACCAGTTAAAAGAATATTTATTGACACCCAATTGGACTATTTGGATAAATTATTTCTTATTTACTCCTTGGTTTTGAATAAAAATATTCATTTTCATTTCCTTGAGCATACTTCAAGAAACATAATTAAAAACTGATGAGAAACTCAGATATTCTGCTGAGAGAATGCTGAAATATTTACTTTGTACAGTATAAATGATTTGGGTGTGCTGATTTTATATTATTTAGATAAGAATTTTGTGTGAAATCTTAAGCAACATCTTTGTGGGAAAATGTGTTTATGAATTGGATGCCAGAAAGACTTATTTTAATAATTGGTTGTTCTTCCGTTTTCTCCTTCTCTACCCCCCTCCCACCCATGCCATGACCGTCTGTCTCCACAAGTAATCCATATATAAAATTCCTTTGAGCATCTCAGGCTTGTTTTTCATGCAAGTTTTTAATACTTCCCTATTTACATTGTTCAGATCCATTTAACTAGACTGTTTTGTCATTTAGAGTAATAACTCATCAATCTGTTAGCGCAAACTTTTTTTATGTTAACTTTCATAATTCTATGAAATGGGGTATTTTGATTGCCTCAAATGTTATAAACCTGCAGATTGCTAATTAGTTTGGATGATGTGAAATATAATTACTCCACGTTATTTTTGATATTTAATTGGCAGGGTAATGCAGTTAACTAAGACCTGCAATATACCATTTCAATTTACTGGATGTGTTGAAATACAAAAGTCAGTTGTAAAACTTTATAAGTAAGAGAATATTTCCTATATTGCATTGGCAATGACTACAGATTTTTTCTGAGAATATGTGAATATCTAAGCAGTATAAACTTACATGAATCTGAAAGCTGTGTGTTTCATGGAAATGTCATATTAGGAGTCTCACGTCCATTATTCCTTTATGGATAATGGACTTCGTATGCCAATTTGGCTCCATGATGCCCTGAAAATACTGCTTTTATCTGACAAGTCTTTATAAAGGTACATAATGATCCATTGCTGTAAGGTATTAATCTTTATTACATCCCTGTGTTCAGTTTGCTCTGCATCTGTAGCGCACATAACAGTAAAATTGTTCCAGATTGGAGACATCATGGAAGTATGTAAGCATTGCAGCAATTCTATCCTTACCTCTCAAAAACAATGCCACTTCCTGTTATATACTAATCCCTGAAAAATGACTCTTAAAAGCTTAGTGCAAGGATTTTCTCTAAAGCAGAATATTACCAGGGACCGTTTAAAATAAAATTGTTAACTAGCTAATTCTTCTCCCTTGTTTTTCTGTGTTTGATATTAGTCCCAGGGTTTGCATGAATTATATAATATATGGCTTGCTTCTAAGATACGAGTTTGAAAACATACCACAAAAATAAAGTAACCTGATTGAGAGAATGTAAATTATTTTCAGAATTCCAGAAATTGAAAAGGGATAAGTGGAAGGAGAAAATGTTGGGCTGGTGTGAAGCAATAGCCCGTAACCCTCACAGAATCCCAAACAGCACAAGGACACCTGAGATCTCAGGGGATCTGGCTGATGCATCACAAAACTCAACAGTGGTGAGTGAAAAGTTAAATTTTCTGCAAGTGGCATTTAATGTAGTTGAAGAAAATGGCTAATTTTCATTTAAATTATTTTAATTCACTGTAACATTTTGACTTCTCTCCTTTAGATTTCACATTTATGTAACATTTTGTTCGTTAATTATAGGAATTTCAGTATTAACAATTAGATTTCTATTATTTTCAAACTAAAAAATTTTCTTCCCTCCTTTAATTTATTAGCTATGGAGAAATCTTAAAATGGGAAAGTAGTTCGCTTGAATAATGGTCTTAATGAATGCAAAATGTAAAATTTTTCATCAAACACTCCAAAGCTTATGAAAAATCAATATATATTTTGATTTATTTTTCCTCTGTGAATATTTTAAAAATATTGGTGTGAAAAAGAATTTTTAAAATGGCCTCATCTTTTTGTAGAATTTTGAAGAGGTATCGTAGTTCATCAAATAATTATGTTGTTTCATAGATAATAAAGGACCAAATGAAAAAAATTCTTTACAGTTTTTTAGTGAGGGGTGTGTATGTGTGTGTGTAAGTGTTTCAGAGTCAAAAGACCTTGTTTGAATCTGGACTTGCTACTTTCTACCTTACAGTGAGGATAGTGTGGAGATAGGACAAAGTTCTTCACTTCTTTCACATCTCCCATATTGAACCTAATGATGTCAGTGGTTTTTCCAGCTCTCTCCCATGCTCCCTTATTCTCTAATCTTGGGATCTTTTGCTTTTCTCCTCCATGAGCATTTTCAGTGATTAGAAAAGATTACTCCTTTAATGAAAGAAATGTTTAAATGTCTGTCTATGGCTTTGACTGACATTTCTCAGCAATCCTGCTGGTAGATGAATTATCTTGATAAAAGGAATGAAGGAAATCCTCCAATTAGCTCTAAATCTTAAATGAACCTTGAAGGTGGAATCCATTATGGTCTCTTTTTTAATAAAAATATTTATTTTCCTTTGGGTCATCTTGTTTTCTTTCTCCGTTGAAGCGATTAAGGTTTTATTGGTTTTATGTAAACTAAGATGTCTTGTATTTGCAGTCTTCATCTTTCTTCTTTCAGGAGCATTTAACATTTTCCAGTATATGAAGTACATGAAGTAGTCTTACTCAGTAGAGCACCACTAAAGACCTGTCAAGAACCAGCATTAGAATCAGTAACCACAAGCGGAGAATAGTCTTTTGAATGCTGAAATATAGAAATGATAAAAAAAAAATCAAAGTATGAATATTGCTTAAACTTTGCCACATCTATCATAGATAGTGTGAACAGGGAAAGGGGTTTGAGATATTGAAGCATTACAAGAAGGAATTGCATATTTGCAGCTGTTTTTGAAAATTCTAAAGGGTTGTCATGTGTACTCTTCGGTATTACTCTAGTGTGAATTTGAGTATTCTTTGAAACAAAAATCTGCAGCTTAGAATTGCTACCTAATTGCTTACTACACAGGCAAATGTCTAGATGGCTTTTATATAAGGCGTCCATAGTCATGTAATGTGATAAAACTGAAGTTTATAAAAATTCACTTATTCTAAGAGACTTCAATAGATCCCTTGCTTATGACATAGACCAGTTTCTGGTTTCTATAATATATTTGAAATCCCAAATATACAGTCAAATTAATTTAGGAAACATTGCTATATACCATATCTCATCAAATAAAGTACCTGAAAGTATGTAGTCCCCAGTTCACTGATGAGAAAATGAAATTGCTAGAAATGGTAATTTGTCTAAAGTCACCCAGCTAGTAGTGGAAAGGAATGATTAGAAGTTATGTATTCTGCCTTTTTATGTTATAGTATTTATAGCATAAATGATAACTTGTAATCTAGACATATTATAACATCTTTTAACTCTACCAGATTAACCATTGTAGCAAATTCCTGTTAGAAATCATTTTCATTTAAGGTGAAAAACAATTTCGGTATAAGGTAGGAGAAAGGATTGGGAGAGTCAGTAGCTAAGGTTTAGATTGTAGAATGGCAGCTTGCTTTCTGTGCAACTTGGGGTAGGTTTCTAACTTTTTTTGACATCAGTTTTCACTGAGGCCTGCAATCCATTAAACAATTGAATTAAATCCAGCCATTTTATTCTTTATTAACAATCTCCATTACATCATCCTAGCATCACCTAAACTGTGCTGTAAACATCTGGTGTTCTGTGTGATTTCAATGGGGTTTCTTTGAGAAGATGTACATGCCAACAATATTTTTCTGTGTAAAAAAATTAAATATAAATTAATGCCCTTTTATCACTTCAGAAGAGTTGTGATTTCATTACCAGAGGCAAAAAACTATAACCCCTGTAGACTTCATCAGTTGTTATGGCAAAAAAAAAAAGTTGGAAAGAAAACCATCGTTTCTCAGTAAGTACCCTGTATATATACATGTAGCAGCTTGTATAATCTTTGGTCATTGGAAAATAGTCCTCACTTGGATACATACATATTCGAAGTCTTTGTAGTGTGATAGGTCCTGATTAAACTCACCCTGTACTCACATAACCTTCAAAAACCCAAGGTAAGCATTATGTCTCAAAGCAGTATCAGTGTAGGATGTTAGGGGGGATAAAGTGTCCCTCTTCTTTATATGGTAGCATAGTGGGTCTGTGTCAGGAGTGGGAAACATGTGGCCTTGAGCCCATATGTGGTTTTCTAAGTACTTGGGTGAGGCCTTTTGATTGAGTCCAAGTTTTACAGAACAAATCCTTCTATTAAGGGGATCTATACTGTGAAGTTTAGATTCAGTCAAGTGGGTATATTTGAGGACCTACAGGGCCACACGTAGCCTTGAGGCCACAGGTTCACTACCCCTTGTCTAGGCTTTTGTCCCTGATTTCAGCAAGAAGTCTTTTGTGATCAATTCACTGATAGAATACTCCGTAAAGCAGGTGAAGGAGAATAGGTTCTTAAAAGGCATTGAAGAAGAATTAATAAAATTTTATGTATAAAATCTCTATCATCTATAAAAATATTTTGACCTGAATCAATGACATGGGTGGTCCTCAACATGAGTTTATTCATGTTTGTCATAGAGAAATTGTTATTCCCTCAAAGGCCTTTGATGTCAAATTTGTAGCAAGATAATTGGCCTTTTTGTGTGAATACTTTCTCATCTCTGTTTCCAGACTGCAGTAATGCCCATGATTCCCAGGTTCCATATTTGTTGTACTCACTTCTGGCAATAAAATAGCAACAAAAATTCTTAACCTCAGCTCCATGAATTTGTCTTCTAATTTTTTTTAATTTTAATTTATTTCAAAGCAATGAATATTATTAAATAATATTATTTTATATAAAATTGGCTTAATTCAAATCCTACATATTTCATTTTATACATATAAAAGCATTATTCTGAGAAGGGATGCATAGGTTTCACGAGACTGCCAAAAAGGCTCCATGACCCAAAAAAGATTAAGAAGTCTTCACCTGGAGTGAGTACTACTTATGCAAATCAAATTTGTAGCTCTTGGAAAAGCAAATGACTAGGAAAGGCTAAGCACTTCTCAATTCAACAAATAATGTCCATGTCTTATTTTGGCATCTTTCAATTTATTATATTGTTTTTCCCTACAAAAAATAAAACTGTTTATGAAAGTCAAAAAATTGAGAAGTGTTCCTGGTTTTAGCTCATTTCCTTTTTTGGCATTGGTGAGGTAGTGATGGTGTTGGTCTAGATTTGAGATTTCATTAAGATAAAGAATTCCCAATGTAGAACTGACCTTCACTTACGCAGAACATCAACTCATTTGTATCTCATCATCTTAGAGAGTTGCCTGAGATATATGGAGCTTAAGTGGTTTGCTAAGGATTACCCAAATTGTATAAGTTGAAGACAAATTTGAAGGCTAGCGTTCTTCATTCCAAGGCTGGTTTTTCTGCATACTATTCTATCGTGCCTTACATATGGTGGAACTGTTTTCTCATATGTAGTAATAAAAAACAAAAAAAGACACTGACATAATTACTTTGTAACATTTCAGTAGGAATATTTGGAATAAGCTTCATATTTTATATTTGATCTCTCATCTAAATGATTAATATACTGGTTAGCATTGTAGACAGTTTGTATTGATGGAGCGCTCCCAATTTTTGCCCCTTGAAGTAGGCATAATGGACATTTCTGCCATGTTTGTTTTAGTAGGTAGGAGGTGGACTTGTAATCAGTAAGACTTGTTTTCAAATATCATTTATACCTATTAGCTACATAATTATTAATTAGTCATTTAATCACATAATAATAGCTGCATCATCTTTCTTTTTTTTTTTGACTAGTCAATGGGTTACGTGACTTGCCCAGGGTCACCCAGCTAGTAAGTGTTATGTGTCCACCTAGCTGCCCCTGGCATCATCTTTCAAGTGATATGGGCTGAAACTGAGGTCAAATCTTGACGTCATCTCTCTCACCTCCCCATAGCCAATCAGTTGCCAAGTCCTATAATTTCTACTTAAATATTCTATACAGCAAGATGGGTAAGACATCAGGAAAAATACTGGTAGTCCATCTTAGGAAATCTCTCTACCTAAGAAAATTTCTAGCAGTGAACCACAGAAAAGCTTGCAGAGAAGCTAGAACAGGAATGTAATTTTAGGTACATAATAGCCACTTACTAGTTGGTCTATTTATATATCATTATAAGGTTTGCAAAATGTTATTTAATCCTCACAAAAACCCTGGGAGGTGGTACAAGAAATATCTCCATTTTACAGTGAGTTAACTGAAGAAACAGAGGTTAATGACTTGCTAATGACTCAGAGGTGATAGTCTTCTAGACTTCCAAATCCATACACCATGCCTCTTAAATAGGCCTCAATTTCAATCTTTAAAATGGGAATGACAATAACTGTTGTCTACATCACAGAATTGTTGTGAGGGTAAAGTGATATAATATATGAAAAGTTCCTAGCAGACATAAATTTCAGTTAATATTATTATTACTTGTCATTAATAAAATACTTAGGTCTTAACTTTGACTTATAGGTAGTCAAATAAATTTCATTATATATTTCTTCAAGTCAATAAGCATTTAATGTGCATTGACTACTGTATAGAGAATGAATAAATGAAATGATTCAGAAGAGAGAACCTCTAAGTGTCATTTGTATGGATTGGGTTGCCGCCTTGCTACATCTGAAAAGCTATATGAGGAGACCTTGTATCTTCAGTACATTTGGGGGGGGAAGGAAGAGAAAATAGTAGAAGAAGGTAAAACACAGAGAAATTGAAGGAAAATGAGCCTTCCAGAAAGATGGGAAGAGTCCAAGGGGCTGATTTCAAATAGGTTTATTCTTTTCCATGCTGCATAGATTTTTAATTTTTGGAAACACATTACTTAATTTGAAAATTTATGCTAAAATGACTTCTTCTATTTTATCTATTCTTTTGAGAAGAGGAAGCTCCAAGGTTCATAGGGAAACCACTGATATTCTCTAAGCCTCATTTTTTCCCCATCTGTTAAATGGAGATACTAATACTTTCACTATGTGCTTCACTAGTTTGTGAAGGGATGAATATGGTCAATAGAGAAATTCATAGATCCTCTCAAACATCATCTTTCAACAATGAAAGTCTTTGGCTAAAAAAACAATGTTCTGAGAATTATTTTTGGTTCTTTTTTAAGGCTTATGGATAATTGTACTAGATTGGATTCAGTGCCTGGTTTTATAACCTGGGGTCAGCTTACTTCTTCTCACTATCATTCTTCCACCAACCCAATTGTCAGTATTTGGGAAAGGGTGTTTATGTATGTATGTATATACATGTACATATACACATGTGTACATACATATATACAAACATGTACACACATACTATATATGTATGTATTGTGTATGTGTGTGTGTGCATATGTGTATAAAAAATAGTGAGTCAGTCTCAGATTCAGAAAGATCTTTCTGAAGATCATATTTGAATTTTTGCTTCTATCATGTGCTAAATCATTGAACCTTAACCTCATAAATCACTTAACCTGTCAGTGTGCCCAGGCAATACTCATAAGACTGAGGTTTAGTATTTCTTAATGGTTCTATGTCAACTTGGCAGGATATCTTCAGTGAAATACCCCAGGGATCTGTGGTTGTCCCTGTACTGTTTAACATTTTCATCAGTCATTTGGATGATACCATAGGTGAATTGATTATCAGTTTTGAAAATGATATAAGTAGGGTGTTGGGTAGCTAGCACTCTGGGTGCCAGTCATTTTGGATCTGGGTAATATATTTCAGGAAGGAGATTGATAAGCTGAAGAGTGTCCAGACAAGTGCATCTAAAATGAAGGGTCTTGAGACCAAGTTATTTATGTGTTGGTTGACTGACGTAAAAGTGCTTAAACTGGAGATGGAAGCCTTGGGCCTTGATAGCTATCTTCAGGTATTTGAAGGGCAGTGATATGGAAACAGACTTGCTCTCTTTGTCCTGAGAAGGCAGAACCAGGAGCAATGGTGAGAAGTCACAGAGAGTACAGTTTAGGATTGATGACCCAAAGTGAAATGGGTTGCCTTATGAAGAGATGAATTCCCCACTTTTGAAGATTATCAGGCACAGGCTGAACAAGTTGATGGTATGTTTCAATGAGGATGCCTTTCATGGATGGAATAAACTAGATGGCCATAGAAGTCTTTCATATCTCAAATGCCATTATTTTGAGACCGCAAGTTGCAGGATACTTTCTGAACAGAATTTGCAGTAGCTTCCTCAGTGCAAGTTCTCTAAACTAAAGAGGCAGCTAGATGGACAGTATGCTAGGCTTGGCATCAAGGATACTTGAGGTTAAACCTGTCCTCAGATACTTACTAGCTATGTGACCCTGGGCAAATTACTTAACCTCTGTCTGCTTGAGTTTCTTCAGTTATTAAATGGGAATCGTTATAGCACATGCCTCTCAGAGTTGCTGGAGGTAATATTTGTAAAGCAGTTAGTACAGTGCCTGGCATATAGTAGATACTTAATAAATGTTTCTTCCTTTCTCCTTCCGTTAATGAAGTCATGAGTCTTAACCTTATAAAAAGCCAATATTACCCCATATACTTGCAATCCCCATTCAGTAGACCCTAAGCTTCTTGAAGGTAGGAGCAATTTTTTTTTGTCTTTCCATCTAATCCATCACATATCACAGTGTAAATGCTTCCCAAATGCTTGCTAAATCGAAATTTCCTTTATGTCTTCTGTATTAGTTCCACCTGTGGAAAAATGAAAGACTTAGATTAGATGATATGACAAAACCTGTATGTTTTCGTACATAGTCCTGCACATGTAAAACATAAGAGGTTAATTCATTTGATTAGAACCTGATTTTACTGATCCCACGGAACGAGATTAGAGTAGTTTCACACCATGAACCAATGTGACTATGTTACCAGTACTAGAATAGCAATCAGAGCACATATCCTAATGATGACAGGTAGATTGTATTTGTTACTGGAAAGAAAAGAATTATTATGAAATGGGAATTAGGGAGGTACATGCTTTAGCCATGTAAGAATTAATGGGTTTTCTGGACTCTGTTCTGTGAAATCAGTGAAAACCTCATTAGGAAGATGAGTCTTAGGCTGTATAAAGGAGAAAAGGAAGTGATTTGGGAAAAGGGATTAAGGAAATTGACCTATATATGTGAAATGAATTATAAAAAGTTTCCTACTTGGGAAAAAGAGGTCAGCATGTGGGGGTGGGGGTGAAGTTTCCTGGAGTGTGACAGAAGGCATGGATTGAGCAAGGGAGTAAATGTGTTTTCTTTTTGTTGCAAGGCTGTGTTAAATGCAATGGCTGATCTATTCATCTTCCACAGATAAAATTCCCATCTGCTTGGTAGAAATTTCACTTGAATAAGCGAAATAAGAAGTGACTATCCACTTAAATTGCAAAGAGTTCTAAGATGATATCCATGGTCAAAATACATGCCAAAGTTTGAAAAATAAAATGTGTTTTATAAGAATAGCATTATACCATACTAATACTTTGCTTTCAATGTGTGATTGTTTGTAAATAACATTGAAAAATCCTGAGAAAAATAAAATGTCTATTTACCTTACAACCTTTACACTGACCCAGTTGTACTTACAAGATCATTATAGAAATGTTGGTTTCTATGATATTGTTATTATTACGCTAAGTGTTACCAACTTCAATAATAAAAATAATCTGAATTTTTACTAGATGGGTACCATTACTGTGAAGATTCCCCCTAAATAAAGGAGGCTTCCTAAACAGACTGTGACACATTTAGATATAAATCAATTTTGTAGAAAGATAAAATAATTTAAAAAATATCTATGTCTGGAGTAATGAAAATAAAAAACACTTAGAAAATGCAAATGGATAAATGGCAGACTTAAAATCTCTTACCCTGGGAGAAACCAAATTAATTGAGCAGTATAAGTAGAGCATCATCTATAGGTCTGGATCATTTAGTTGCTGTTAATATATGCATTTTCAGAAGAGCTAATAGACAGAGATCTGTATGTAGTAAGTATGCTTATATTTAACAACTGTCCATACTCATAATCTACCATGTCAATCTTATCTTATTAATCTTCTTGAATGAAGAAATGTCTGGGGAAAACTAGCCAGGTTACCCCGCCTAGTTTTATTCACCCTACTTCTTCCCCAGCATGATTTTTGTCTCTGGGTCAAATGAGAACAGCTATAAATATTATTGTTTCTTATTATTAATTATAAATTTTATTTTTCATTTATAGTTTGAAAATGTAGAACAAGATACGCCCCCCCAGAAATAATCATCACTCACATTTTTAAGCACTTTAAGGTTTTGAAAACCTCTCTTGTGTGAGGGCTTTCTGAGCCATTTTCAGAGATGCTCATCCATCTTTGGTGTGTACCTTTTACCTAACTCTCAGATGTCGCTCCCAAAGGTATAGCATGCAGAGTGGCTACAGCCTGGTAAAATCATTTCCTCAGACAGACTAAACCAGGTAGAGAGTAAATGACAGGTGTTAGTCTCATCAGTGATTGGAAGGGGAGGAGTGTCTACCCCAAGCATGAGAATACTTCCCCTGGTAGAACGGGCAGATGAGAATAATTTGATCCAATGGCATAAAGGCAGCTGAAGCAGATGCTGTGGAGGACTTAGAGCCTGGTCAGAAGATTCCATGGTCATCTACTCCATCCTGGGCTATTACCTGTCATCCTGACGTTTGTCTTACCACTGGATTTTGACGAGTTGGGAAGAGAGAGTGAGGCTGACAACTTTTTGTAACTCTACCTTACTTAAATCCAATACCTGTGTAAGTCAAGACATTGCTCATGATATCATTGGTCCTCTTTGACAATGGAAGATGAAGAACAAGCTTTTCAAAGCACTTTGCTCATAATCCTTTCAGATAGGTCGTACAATTATTAGAAACGGTTCCCCGTATTGTTTTACAGATGAGGCAAACTGAGACTCAGAAAGGCAATTTACCCATTATCTCATAGGTAGGAAGAGTCAGAACCAGCATCTTAACCAAGTTCTTCTAATTCCACATCTGGAATTCTGTCCCTGATTTCATACTACTAATGTTTTATGGTTTACAAAGTGATTTCCTTTTGAACCTATGGGAAAGTAAGCAATTCAAGTAATAACATCCCCATATTGCAATAAAAATTTAACAGCTTAGAAAAATTGAGTGTCCTTGTTCATGGTTACGTGTGTATTGTCAGGGCAACAAATAGGGATTTGAATGTTGATCTTCTAACTTAAAGACCAGGGCTCGTTCCATTGCACAAAGAAACTTCAATATGAAACAGCAATTCTCCATGTATGCAATTCTGCAAAATTTGACATTTTTTTTTATAATTTAAATATTTTGGTTTTTTTCCTCAATTACATATTAAGATATTTTTTAGCATTCACTTTTATAAGATTTTGAGTTTCAAATTTTTCCCTACCCCACCTCTTCTAAAAATGGCAGGTAGTTTGATATAATTTATACATGTGCTTTCATGTGAAACATATTTCTATATTGGTCACAGTTCTGGAAGAAGAAACAGAATAACAGGAAATAAAACAATGAGAAAGGACAAAGTAAGTAAAAAAATATCTTTCAATCTGCATTCTGAGTCCATCAGTTTTTTATCTTTATACGGATAGCATTTTCCTTCTCGTGTCCGTTGTACTTGTCTTGGATTGTTGTGTTTCTGAGAAGAGCCAACAGTCCTTAATAGTTGATCATTACATGATGTTGCTGATACTGTGTACAACGTTTTCCTGATTTTGCTCATTTCACTTTACATCATTTTGTATAAGTGTTTTCATCTTTTTCTGAAATCTGCCTGTTTATAATTTTTTATTGCACAATAACATTCCATAACATTCATATTCTACAGTTCTTTCATCCATTCCCTAGCTGAATGGGCATTCCTTTAATTTCCAATATTTTGCCACCAAGTGTAGGGCTGCTATAAATATTTTTGCACATAAAAGTCTGTTTCCCTTTTTATGATCACTTTGGGATGTAGACTAGTAGTAATTTTGCTGGATGAAAGGGTATGCAGTTTGGTTTCCTTTTGGGGATTAGTTTCAATTCCACCAACAATGTATTAATGTCCAATTATCCCATATCTTCTCCAAAAGTTATTTTCATTTTTTTGAGGTAGTTTTAATTTACAGATGTTTAAATTTGCTATTCTCTAATTAAAAGTGAGTTGGAACACTTCATATACCTATAGATATCTTTGATTTATTCAACTGAAAACTGCTTGTTAATATCCTTGCATCATTTATCCATTGGTTGTATTTTTGGATAATTTATTAATTGCCTTGTATTCTCATAAATGTGATTCACTTCTCTATATATTTGAGAAATGAGGCTTTTATCAGAGACACTTGTTGTAAAGATTGTTTCCCAGCTTACGGGTTTTTTTCTAATCTTGTTGCATTGGTTATGTTTCTACAAAATCTTTTCAATTTAATATGATTAAAATTATTTATTCTGCATTTCACAGTACTCTCTATCTCTTGTTTGTTATGAATTCTTTCCTCCCAATAGATCTGAGAGGTAGAGTATTCCTTGCTCTTCTAATTTCATTGTTTCATCCTTATCTGTTTTAATAAGTTCTGTTTATTTTTTTTTTTGCTTTTACTTTGTCTAAGATCAGGATTACTACCTCCACTTTTTTTTTGCTTCTGCTGAAACATCATAGATTCTTCTCCAGCCCCTTCCCTTTACTCTGTGTATGTTTCTTTGCTTTAAGTATGTTCCTTATAAACAACATATTGTATAATTTTGTTTCTTCATCTACTCTGCTATTTATTTCTGTTTTATGTGAGAGTTCATTCCATTTATATTCACAGTTATGATTGCTACCTGTGTATTTCCCTTCATCCTATGCTTCCTTCTATTTGTCTTCTCTTTCCTTTCACACTTTCCTACCTCACCAGCATTTTGCTTCTTTTGTCACCTCCAGTGATCTGCCCTCCTTATGTCAATGTTCTCTCTCTCTCTCTCTCTCTCTCTCTCTCTCTCTCTCTCTCTCGCTCTCTCTCGCTCTCTCTCGCTCTCTCTCTCTCTCTCTCTCTCTCTCTCTCTCTCTCTCTCCCCCCCTTTACTTAATCCCCTCACCTCCTACTTCCCAATTGGGTAAGGTAGATTTCTATATTCGACTGCTTGAGTTAATAATAATGATAGTAAGGTTGAAGTGATGCCCATTTCCCCCTCTCCCATCTTCTTCTCCAGTATAATACGTAATTCTTGCCTCTTAACATGAGATAATTTACATCATACTACTTCTCCTTCCTTCTGCAGCCTTTTACTTCCTCTTACTCATCCCGTATTTTTTTACATTATTACATATACATTCACCTTATACCCATAACCGCTGTCTATGTACATTCCTTCTATCACTATTAGTGATACACTTTTTAAGAGTTATAAGTATATTGTTGTATAGGGATGTACACAGTTTAGCTCTATGGAATCCCTTATGTTTTCTTTTCCTTTTTTACATGTTCATGCTTCTCTTGGGTTTTGATATTGCAGATCAAAATTTTGGTGTATTTCTGGTTTGTTCTTATGAAGACTTGTATTTTATTGAATGACAAGTTTTTTCTTTGATGCAATTTTTCAGGGTAAGTGATTCTTGAATGGAGTCCTATCTTCTTTGCCCTCTAGAATATTTTGTTCCATAACCTTGGATCCTTTAATGTTGCAGCTTCCAGGTACTGTGTGATCCTGATTGTAACTCTCTGATATTTGAATTCTTCCTTTCTGGACACTTGTAGTATTTTTCCTTGACCTGTTGGTTCTGAAATTTGGCTATAATGTTCCTTGGAGTTTTTATTTTGGGATCCCTTTCCTGAGATGATCCGTAGATTCTTTCAATGATTATTTTGCCCTTTGGTTCCAGGATATCAGGGCAGTTTTCCTTTATAATTTCTTGAAAGATGCTGTCCAGGTCTTCTTTTTGGTTATGGCTTGAAGGTAGTCCAATGATTCTGATATTGTATATCTTAGATTCATTTTCCAGTTCAGTTGTTTTTCACATTTTCTTCCATTTTTTCATTCTTTTGGGTTTGTTTGATTGATTCATGATGTCTCATAGAGTCATTATATTTCACTTGCTCAATCTTAACTTTAAAGGTAGAGTTTTCCAGGATTAACTTTTGGACTTTCTTTTCCATTTGGCCAATTGTAGCTTTCAAGGAGTTGTTTTCTTGAGTGGATTTTTGTATCTTCTTTTTCATTTGGCCAAATCTAGTTTTTAAGCATTTTTTCAGTCTGTTGACACTTTTTTCATAGTTTTCTTATTTCACTCTTATTTCATTCCCTTATTTTTCTTCTATCACTATTATGTGATTTTAAGCTCCATTTTTCATTCTTCCATGAGGTCTTTCTGGGATTTGGATCGTTTACCATTTTTCTTGGGAGTTTTGCCCTAGATACTTTGACATTGCTGTACTTTTTTGAGTTTCTGTCTTGGTCTTCCCTGTCACCATAATAACTTTCTATGGTCAGATTTTTGTTGTTGTTGTTTTCTGTTTATCTTTTTTTTTTTGGTCCTTTTTCCTTTTTTTAAATTAGAGCTTTGCTCCCAGGGTAGAAGGAGTACTGGTTCACATTTCTCGTGCCAGTGCCTGCAGGCCCTGGCTGTTTACCTGTTGCTCCTGTTTACAATGTGGTCCTGAGGCCCTCGGGGAACCTTATGTCTAGTGCTGTGCTGCACCGAATGGATTGGGGTTGGCTGTTGGAGGCCACAGGGCTCCGGCAGCTTACCTGGTGCTGACCTGGAGTCCTAGTGTTTCTGAGTTTCACAGTGGCTACAGGGAAGCCTGTGGACCAGGCCTCTGGAAGCTGCCTGTTTGCCAGGGCTTCACTGAAGTGTGGTGGAGCCAATGTTGGTTGGAGCCTGCCTGTTTGCTTAGGCACCCAAATAGTTGGAGGCCGTCTGTTTGCCTGGGCTACCCTGAAGTGTGGTGGGGCCAATGTTGGGTAGCTCCTGCATCTTTGATTACGTACCCATCGAATAGGCATCTACCTGTTTTCCCAGAGCTTTGCTGAACCACATGAAGGTTTAGTAGCTGAAGGATGTCTGTTTGCCCGGGGAATGATGTGCTTCTCACCTCTGTCTGGAGTCTGCCAGTTCTCTTGGCTATGCTAAGGCACAAGGGAGGTCATGGTGTTGGTGTTTGCCTACTCCACCACACTGGGGCTCAGGACCTCCTGCTGGTTTGATGAAGAGGGCCTTGCTGCTGCCTTGCTGACTTGCTCCCCTTCCTGGGTGTGCTCCCCTTTTGCCTAAGTACAGTGGACCTTTTTTGTTGATCCTCCAAATTTGTTGAGTTAAAAGATTGTTTCACCCCATTGTTTGCTGGTTCTGTCATTCCAAGATTTTTTGGGGTTCTATTTTATGTTGTTTGGAGGTAATGTGGTAGAGTTGCAGCAGTTTACTGCCTTCTCTGCCATGGTGGCTCCTGGAAGTCACTTTGTGTGACATTTTGAAAAAGTGCCTACCTTCAATAAACATTTTTGATATCTCATCCCAGTTTTTTTTTAATCCCTTAAATCTTTAGACCATGTTCCAAAGTTGCATACCAATTAGGAAACTTTCCTTCCATTCTCATCCTTCCTATGATTTTGTGTAGGTCTCTGGATTTTAGGGATTTTGTTTAGAACTATGCCCTCATGTAAGTGCCACAGCAAGCGGTGCCCTGTTCCACTGCTTCTGCATGTGCTGTTTCTTTCTCACCTGCATCTGGGCAGCACAGCTGGGTCTGGCATTCTTCTCAGCAGCGGTTCCCTCAATCTTCCACAGCTCAGTTGCCCAACTCCCCTCACTCTCTGAAAGGTGAGAGTTCCTGTGGCTGGGCCAAGTTTACCTCCTCACCCAGCTAACCCAGGGTTTTCCTCTTGCTGTTTCAATGGAAGTATGCTGGAGATGTTTACTTTTCACAGGGTCCTAACCCAGTCCTGGTTTTCTTCAGATTTTTCCACTTGTCCTAGGAGGACCATTGTTCTCCTCCAACTCTTACTTATTTTTAGAACTCTGTTTGCCCTGAAATGCTGTTTTATTTGTTTGTGGTGGAAATATGAACAGCTTGGAATTTCCTCATGTACTCTGGCATTTCCAGAATCCTCTCCCATCTTGGAGATTAAAACAATTCATGGAAGAAGTAGGTGAATAGAACCATGTTATCCTGAAGAAGCTTAGATAGCTAGACAGGCAACCTTTCTCAATGATCCCTTGCTTTTGAACATGGCAGAGAGAGGGACGGAATCCAAACGTCAAGTTCAAAGCACCGCAGTTGAGGCCTCAGGTTCCCCAACCCTGGTTTAGAAGATTTATGAAATAAAAGGAGTATTATACCACGTGTTTCTCTTACACTTGTTGGCCAAACTCAGAATCAGCAGTTACACCCTTCACATATCATGTAGAACCACTAGTCCTTACTATTGACCTACCACTGCATCTAAGGTCCTTCAGGCCCAATACCTCTGCCCTTCAGTCTCCATGCACTGTTATCTGCCTTGAGGATACACACACACTAAGCCTCTTTAGGGCTTGCCCCATGTGCTGTAACTTGGTACATAGGACTTGTGGGCCCTTTCTAGGGGTTTTGTTCCCCAGTTACAGCATGAGTTTATCTAGGAGGAGTCATCTTGCTTTTTTCTCTTTGTATTCTCAGTATTTAGCACAGTGATTGGCACGTAGTAAGCACTTAACTTTTCCATATATTCATTCATTCACTCTTCATATACCATTTTACCAAGTGATAATGTGATCATGTATATTGATTATATTGTCTTTTTTGTGGGAAAATGGCACAATGGAGTACCTCCACCAAAGCAAATGCTGAACAATGGCTTTGCCATGGTGATTATTACTTTATGCTATTCCTCTAAGACTTTCTTGTCTCTGTCATCAGACTTGTGGGGCTTTTGTTCAGGTGAACTCCTTGGTCATAGAAGAAAACAAAGCAAGGTTGTCTATACAGGGACTGAATTCCTTGATTCTCTCTAGAGAAATCCCTCCTTAGATCAAAGCATTTCCTGATTCAGGGATTAACAAGATAAAAGACAGATATGATAGATTATGAGTATGGACTGTTGTGAATATGATATCAATGACTTAATGCCTTCAGGATAAGTGTATTACTAAATGCTAATGTCAGCTTACTAGCTCTTTTGGATGTGTATGTTTTGATACTGGCTAGATGACCTAAATCTAAAGAAATGCCCTACTTTATGCTGTGCAATTAATTATATTCTTCCAGGGTAAGATTTGAAGCGTGCCATTAATTCGTTTTTTTCTCATCGTATATAAATATTTAGTCTGAGTCCCTTCTTTTTCATTACCCTATTCAGAATACTTCAATTCAGTAAATTCAGTTTAAGTCAGTAAACATTTATTAAATATTTTTATGTGTGCAGAGCATTTTAGGACATACCAAGTTTGGATAGATATAGTTCCTGACCTTTTGGTGCACATAGGATAGTAAATCTTTTCTTTGCCATTGAAATAACTTCCTGTATCAGAAACAGTTATCCATGATAGAAGACAGAAGTTCCAACCAGAAAAAGGACATGTTGTCAAAGTACTCAGTTAACAGAATTAGCGTTTTTTGTGCTTGTACACATAGAATTAAAATTCATTTTGAAATTCAATGAGAAATTTCCCTTCTTCTACTAACTGTGTGACTGTCAGTAGAGGAAATTGTTGATGCTCCCCTGAAATATTAAATATCAAAGAACAGTTACTGAAAATGGACAGGGAATGAAGTCATCTTGAAGTAAGCGTATGTCAGCATGGCAGCTTCTTAAAATGTAGCACATTAGTCTTTGATCTTATGATCCCTCTACTGATTTTGGAGTCAAAGTTCAGAAGAAAGATCCAACATCTACCAAAATTTTCATAGCAGTACTTTTTATAGTAGCAGAAACTGGGGAGAGAAGTGACCATGAATTGGACATCATAGATTTAGTGAACAGCTGAACAAAACATGACATTGGAATGTAAAGAATATTATTACGGGTACAAAATGATAGACACCATGGTGTAGGGATAGAGCTGGTTTGAGGTCAGAATACTCTGACTTTAAGTCTTACATCTTTCATATATTGACTGTGTGACTCTGAGCAAGTCACTTAACTCTGAGATTGTAAGTTGCATAGTAGTTGCAAATTGCATGAATTCCCCCCAGCAGTGAAAACATAAAGAAGCAGGAGAGGAGAGGTGGGTAGAAGACCAGAGAAAGAGATGAGGAGTAAGAAAGATAGACAAAGAGATTGAGAGATGGAGAGATAGACACCTGAGGGGAGCTAGGAGAAACAGAGAGATAGGTAGAGGGAAAATGGAGACAGAGATGGAAAAAGTGAAGAGATATGAATGAATCATATAGAGGGAAATTAACAGAGACAGAAGAATATATACAATAATTCAAATTAAAAACAACAAAAAACAGTGACTCAAAATAGGTAAATAGAAGATGTTAAAATAAAGCAAAGTTTGAGCAAGTAAAAACCAGTATTTGTCTTAGAGAACAGATTCTGAAATCTCCTTCCCTTCCTCAGCCATCAGGGGATCACAGGGGCAGAATGCTGCATACATGTCAAACATGGTTACTATTTGAGTATTTTTCTTAGCTGTTTTTCTCCTATCACTAAGTGTTTTCACTGGCTGTCCTTACAGCTTCATCCTTACATCTGCCTTTTAGAATCCCTGGGTTCGTTCAACACTCAGCCTCAAGTCCCACCTCTGAAAGAGGCTATTCCCAGTCTCCCCAGCTTCTAGCACTTCCCTTAGAGGTCACCTTGATTGTTCTTGTATGTGTTTTCCTTCACTATTTATTTACTCATTATCTTTCCCATTAGAATATATTTTGAAGTAGGATTGGATGTAGGTGTTTTTTTGTATCCCAACACTTACAACTGTGCCTGAATCATAGTAAACACTTAGTAAATGCTTGATACTTGCTGACGACTTTTCCTTTCTTTTACCAGATACTTAGAGACTTAATATACTAAGAAATGATTATGATATAAAAGCAAATAGTATCAAAAACAAATTTTAAAAAACAGAATAGGAATAGAAGTAATAAAAGGATATTTGGAGGGGAGAAAAAAATTGGTGATATTAACATTAAAGTAGAATTTACCTGGTATATAATATTTGGGGTAGGAAAGGAAATCTGTTCAAACAAGCTGTTCTGAAAGTATTAGATACTAAATGTTATTTTAGATGGTATCTAAAATTCATTTTATAAAAAACAGGCCTTTGATCTATACTTGAAATAATTGGCCAATTACCATCAGGGATACCATAATCATTTGCTGAATTTTTGAGAAACAAGTCCCTTTATAATAGACTATAGAGATCTGGACAAGTTTTAATGCTTTAACTGTTTAGAATAATTCATGTAGTAAAAATGTGGAGTCTTCCATATGACAAGCAAATCCTGAGGTTAGAAACTTAAAATCAGCTCTCATTTGATGGCTTGTTGATTATTTTTTATCAACATAAGTCATTGCCAAGTGTAATTACCAAGTAAAACAAGCTACAAGGAGAACCTTGTGGTTCCACCTTAGGAAACTGAGAAATCATATGATAGCACTTAGAAACCCAGTCTCTGTGTGTCAGATGTGTCCTACAGGAACAAATTTAATTTAACAATCCAGTAATCTTTAAAGAAAAAAATGAAATAGCTTTTATATCTCACAGTTACCACCTTGTCAGCTTCCGCAGACACACTGTCAAGCGCACAAAATCGTATTTCGCATATTGCTCCAAACTGGAAGATGAAAGGGCTGGTGTCTTGTTTTTATGGGTTGAGTAATTACACCTATGGAAATCAGAGTAAACAGCATCACCATGAGATAATATTGCTACTGCTATTTGTTGCTGCCTTCAATGTATAGGAATGAATTAAAATACATTTGCTACTAATGCATAACTTTTATTAACCTACAATCATGCTAGTTAATTTTTTTGCAATTTTTATGATCAGGCCCAGCTTTCTCTTTTCCTACACCAGCTTTTACAAGAGCCATGTTTTCAAATGCCCTTGTCATTGGAAGGGGGCATTTAAACATTCTCCAGGCAATGTTTGTGATTGCCACTGAATCACTCTAATATTATTCTCTACCACTAATGTACAAATATCAGGTAACATCTTGGGGAAAGGACAGTGATGATGTATAAAATATTTATTATGCACTTAGTATGGGCTGAGTAGTAGATAAAATATAAGCAAGACAGTCTGAGGGGAGGGAGGGAAGGAGA
>NW_027556402.1:90110530-90319837 GCF_003287225.1 Phascolarctos cinereus | reverse complement strand
TGATGTATGTACCAAAATCATTTTGGAAGAGAGACTTAAGGTAGTAATTCACTATACTGAATCAAATGCTTCCTAAAATTAACTAATAATAAGCACATTATGATCTTGTATTCTCTACATCTTTTAAGCACGTGAAAAATGGCAAAGTTGTGGTCCACTGTTGCATACAACTTGTGAAATCCTGCTTGTTCCTCCTAATGTCCTTATTGAGGATGCCCTTAATTCTTATATAGATAAGTCTCATAAAAATATTTGTACAGATAATAAACTAGGCTTAGTCTTATGGATGTTTTCATAGCCATTAAGGGAAAAACTTGCCTGACTACCATGGCCAGAAAGGAGTTAGGTCATTACTTCCACTGCAGAGGGCCTTACCAAGTTTTTCACAGAATTTTTCTTCTTCTTTATTCTTTTCAACTAATATTTAAATAGAAGTTATAAATATTTTCATGTTGGTCTAAGAGATGTAATCAGGAAAATGTATGAAAGGGAAAAAAGGTAGACTATTGATGTGGCAAGGACACCTGTGTAGCCCTCTGAGTATTCACCTGACAGATAGACAGGTGTCCTCGAGATAACAGAAGATACCTATGAAGGCCTATATTGTTAAAAGGCCCAATGTAGCAAACTAACGGAATTTTATTCACTGGACAAGAATGTCCAGGCATAGATGTGTTATTTTTTGTATCACTAAAAGTAATATCTAAATCAGTGAGATCACAAAAAGACAAGTACTTGCATAAGGCAAGCATCATAATAGATTCTTTAAAACTTAGCTGGGCTCTTTTGGAGTTAGATGAGATGAAAAATTATGGAGTTCCTAAACTCAAGAGGACTTTTATAATCTATGAAGATGATGGGGGAGACAGACAGATACAATGAGTACATAAATATGCATAATACAAACTGGAATGTATAGAGGCAAAGAAAACTCCACACAAAGTGCTATTTATTTTCTTTGATTTCTAAAATTTCTGTTTTTAAAGTATTTAGATGCAATTTTTTTAAAATAATGCTTTTTTAGTTGATTTTTCTTAGATGCATGTCCAATTTGTTGTTTAGAGCTATACATTTCACTCTAATGACTGCTTTGGCTGTATCTCAAAGTTTGTGATATATTGTCTCAATGGTATAATTTTCCTTGATGAAAATATTTGTTTCTATGATTTCTTCTTTGACATAGCAATTTTTAGAATTAAAATATTTATTCTTTGATTAATTTTTCTAAATTTTAATTAATTTATTTATTGTTAGTTTTCAACATTCACTTCCATAAGATTTTGAGTTCCAAAATTTCTCCCCATCTCTCCCCTCTCTCCACCCCATGATGGCCTGCAATATGGTATAGGCTCTATGTTTACATTCACATTGGACTTATTTTCCATTAGTCACGTTGTAAAGAAGAATTAGAACCAATGGGAGAAACCATAAGAAAGAAGAAACAAAGAAAAAAAGAAAATAAAAATGAAGAGAGAGAGCAAATAATATGCTTTTGTCTACATTCAGACTCCATAGTTGTTTTTCTGGATGTGGACAGCATTTTCATGAGTCCTTTGGAGTAGTCTTGGATTCATGCATTGCTGAGAAAAGATGAGTCTATCGAAGTTAGTCATTGCACATTGTGGATGTTACTGCATACAATGTCTTCCTGGTTCTGCTCACTTCAGTCAGCATCAGTTCATGTAAGTTTTTTAGGTTTTTCTGAAGTATGCCTTCTCATCATTTCTTATACCACAATAGTATTCCATTACATTCATACACCACAACTTATTCAGCCATTCCCCCACTGATGAGCATCACCTCAATTCCAGTTCTGCTTTTTTTCCCATAAAACCAGCTATTAGTTTTATTTATTAGTTCAATAGTTTTCTTAATTTCAATTTTATTAATCTCTCCTTTCATTGTCAGTTTTTCTAATTTGGTATATAATTAGGTATTTATAATTTACATATTCTACATTTGTATTTGTATATTTTATATATTTACAACATACTTAAACAATATATTTATTGTATATTCTAAATTGGTATTTAATTTAATTGTTATTTTTCTAGCTTTTTTAGTTGCATGCCCAAGTCATTCATCTGCTTTTTCTCTATTTTATTCATGTAAGCATTTAGAGACGCAAAACTTCCCCTAGAACTGCTTTCACTGCATCCCATAAGTTTTGATATGTTGTCTCATTATTGTCATTCTCTTGGATGAAGTTATAGATTGTTTCTATGTTTTGCTATTGGACCCACTCATTCTTTAGGGTTAAATTATTTAGTTTCCAATTAATTTTTAGTCTATCTTTCCATGGCCCTTCATTACACATAACTTTTATTTCAACATGATCTGAAAAGGATGCATTTAATATTTATACCTTACTACATTGGACTGTGAGGTTTTAAGGCCCTAGTACATCATCAATTTTTGCATAGGTGCTATGGACCTCTGAGTAAAACGCATATTCCTTTCTATCCCCATTCAAATTTTCTCCAGAGGTCTACCATGTCTAACTTTTCTAAAATTCCATTTACCTCTTTAACTTCTTTCTTATTTATTTTGTGGTTAGATTTATCTAGTTCAGACAGGGGGAGGTTGAGGTCCCCCACTAGTAAAGTTTTGCTATTTCTTCTTATAACTCCCTTACATTCTCCTTTATGAATTTGGGTGCTATATCACTTGGTACATATATGTTTAGTAATGATATTACTTTATTTTCTACAGTGCCTTTTAGCAGGATGTAGTTTCCTTCCTCATCTCTTTGGATTAGATCTACTTTTGCTTTTGCTCTGTCTGAGATAAGGATTGCTACCCCTGCTTTTTTTTACTTCAGCTAAAGAATAATATATTCCGCTCCAGCCTTTTACCTTTAACCTGTGTGTATCCCTCTTTTTCAAATGTGTTTCTTATAAACCATTTATTGTAAGATTATGGTTCTTAATGCTCTCTGCTATCTTGCTTCCATTTTGTGGGAGAGTTCAGGCCATTCACATTCATAGTTATGATTACTATCTGTGTATTTTTTTTTTAGGCAATTGGGGTTCAGTGACTTGCCCAGGGTCACACGGCAAGTAAGGGTCAAGTGTTTGGTCTGAGGCTGGATTTGAACTCAGGTCCTCCTCACTTCAAGGTCGGTGTTCTATATGCTGTGCATCCTAGCTGCCCCTGTCTTTTTCTGTATCCTATTTCTTCCTCTCCCCCCTGCCACCCACCCTTGATGGTTTTCTTTCTCCTTTCTCCCTTTCTCTCCTCACTATGGTCTTGCTTTTCACCACTGCCTCCTTCAATCTGCCTTCTTTTCTATCAGCCCCTTCCCTTTCCCCTTTCCCCTCCTACTGCCTATAGGGCAAGTTAGATTTCTATACCTAATTGAGTAAGTTATTCCCCCCTTGAGCCAAATTCGATGAGAGTAAAGTTCAAACAATGCTCATTTCCCTCCTTTCTTTCCCTCTACTGTAATATGTTTTTGTGACTCTTCATGTGATGTAATTTACCCTTTTCTGCCTGCCCATTTCCTCTTCTTCCATTACAATCCTTTTTATACTACTTGATTAGTTTTTTTATCATCACATCAAAGTCAACTTATGCCCACAACCTCTATCTGTGTATATCCCTTCTAAATGTCATAATAATGATACAGTTCTCAAGAGTAATAAGCATCATCTTCCCATGTAGGGATGTAAACAGTTTGCCCTTATTGAATAACATGTTTGTTTTTTTCCTTTCCTATTTACTTTTTTATATCTCTCTTCACACTTGTATTTGAAGATCAATTTTCTGTTGAGCTCTGGTCTTTTCATCAAGAAAGTCTGGAAGTCCCTTATTTCATTAATGTCCTCCTCCTCCCCTGAAAGATTTTGCTCAATTTCACTGGGTAGTTGATTCTTTGTTGTAATCCAAGCTCCCTTGCCTGACAGAATGTCATATTCTAAGTTCTCCAATCTTTTAATGCAGGAACTGCAAGGTCCTTTGTAATACTGACTGTGGTTCCAAGATATTTGAATTGTTTCTTTCTGGCTGCTTGCAGTATTTTCTCCTTAACTTGATAATTCTGGAATTTGGCTACAATATTCCTTGGCACTTTCAATTTGGGATCTCTTTTAGTAGGTGAATGGGGGATTCTTTCAATGACTATTTAACCCTCTAGATCTAAGAACTCAGGTAAGTTTTCCTTGAGAATTTCTTGAAAGATGCTATCCAGGTTCTTTTTTTTTTTTGAATCGTGGCTTTCAGGTAGACTAATAATTCTTAAATTATCTCTCCTGAATCTATTTTCCAGATCAGTTGTTTTTCTAATGAGGTTTTTTACGTTTTCTTCAATTTTTTTCTTTCTTTTGGATTTGTTTTACAGTGTCTTGATTTCTCATAAAGCCACTCGCTTCCAATTGCTCTATTCTACTTTTTAAGGAAGCATTTTCTTCAGTTAGCTTTTGTACCTTCCTTTCCATTTCACCAATTCTACTTTTTAAGGAGTTGTTTTCTTCAGTGCATTTTTTTCCTTTTTGTGAATTGTATTTTTAAAGCAATTGTTCAATTTTTTCTCTACCTTTCTTATTCAACTTTTAAAATCCTTCTTGAGCTCTTCTGAGGAGGCTTTTTGGACTTGAGACAAGTTCATATTCCCCTTTGAGGTTTCAGATTTGAGTATATTGACATTGTTATCCTCTCCTGAATTTGTGTTTTGATCTTCCCTGTCACCAAGATACTTCTCTATGGTCACTGTTTTTATTTGTTGCTTCTTGCTCATGTTATTGGCCTTTTTTTCTGACTTCTAAAGTTGATCTCTGCTTTTAGAGCACAGGGGGCACTGTCCCAGGCTTCTTGTGTTGGGGGCTTGGGGCCTTATTATTGTTTTGTGTGCTGGGGCCTCAGGTGTTGGCAGCTGGAGGCTGGAGACATCTAGTAGCTTACCTGCTGCCTAGCTGGAGCTGGTGGTGGAGGCTGATGTGTGCCTGGTGTTAGAACTAGCCTGATCCAACATCCTGGGATTCAGGATCTCCCACTGGTTTGCTGTGGTGGGGCTTGATGCTGGCTTGCTGGGATGCCTCCCATACCCTTCCATCAGTTCCCTTCCACAGCAAGAGGGACTTTCCCATTAATCTCACTAGCCTCCCAAACTAAAAGGCACTGTACCTGGTCTTTCTGCTGGCTCCACTACTTCAGGATTTTTCCTGGGGCAATATTTTCTGGGTTTTTAAGGTCAATAAGGGAAGGTAAGAGGAACTCATGGCTTACTCTACCATCTTGGCCCCTGGAAGTTGAAACAGGTGACTTTCAAACATTTTCTCTATGGACAGAAAGCACCAAGAGCAGCTGCTGCTGCCACCACTGCTGCTATTGATTTAGTCACTCCTAAGGCCTGCTCCTGATTTCCTGGGGTCTGGGCTGGATTGGCTTCTCTCTCATCCAATTCCAACAAATCCCTCCCGCTGACCTTCTATGTTGTCTTTGACATCTGTGGGCTGAGTAAGCTGGAAATGCCACTGCTGCCACTGATTCAGTATACTGAGGCCTGCTCTAGCTGTGCTATGGCAGGGTCTACACATGTGCAGCCTGCACTAGACTGTGTTCCTCTCTCATCCTGGTGCAACAGACCTTTCCTGTTGAACTTCCAGGTTATTTTGAGCATTAAATCTGCTTCACTCTGTCACTTTGTGGGTTCTGCCACTTTACAATTTTTTCAGAGTCTCTTTTTAAAGATATTTGAAGGCTTTTGGGTAAGAGGTCAGGTGAGGTGAGTTCCTGCTTTCATTACACCATCTTGGCTCTGCCCTTCTTATTAATTTTTAATCTTTACTTCCAGTGCTCTCTTCTGACTACAATTTTTGTTACATTATAGGCAATAAAGGAAGTTTTGTATATTTCATCTTTTTGTAATGAACTTATGCCCTGGTACATGGCTAGCTTCTGTAAAAGTACCATACACAGTAGGAAAATATGCATATTCTTTTCTATTTTTATCCAGTAATCATCACAGAACTATCATATCTAACCTTTCTTAAATTCTACTTAGATCCTTACCTTTTTTATTTCTATATTTTTAGATTTATCTAGGTCTAAAAGAGATATAGGACAACTAGGTGGCACAATGTATAGAATGCTGAGCCTGGAATCAGGAAGAACAGATTTCAAATGTATTTTCAGGCACTTACCAGCTGTGTCACCTTGGGTAAGTCACTTAAACTTATCTGCCTCTGTTTCCTAATCTGTAAAATGAATTGAAGAAGAAAATGGCAAACCACTCCAGTATCTTTGCGACAAAAACACAAAGAGATATATTGAGGTTCTTAACTATTACAGTTTGAGTATCTATTTCTCTCTGTAATTTATTTAATACTTCCTTTTAAAACTTAGATACTATTCCATCATTCATCTTTCTCTTTTATTTATATCTCTATATATCTCACTATATACATACATACATACATGTATGTATGTATATATATATATATGTGTGTGTTATATATATATGTGTATATATAACTCATACACATGCATTTGTGTGTTTATTTGTATTTGCATTTCAAAATTCCAATTCACCTCTGATCTTTTCATCAATAATGCTTGAAAGTACTCCATTCTATTAAAATTCAATTTTCTCCCTGTTAGAATTATACTCAGTTTTGGAGGGTAAATTATTTTTGGCTGTAAACTTTTTAACTTTTGCCTTTTTGGAACATTGTATTATAAACATTTCTCTCCTTCAATGTTTTGTTGACATGTCTTGTGTGATTTTGACTAGGATTCCCTGATGTTTAAATTCTTCTCTTGTTGGTTATTTGCATTAAATTTTGTTGACTTGCAAAGCTCTGGATTTTGGCTATGACAATTCTAGGTGTTTTCCCTCAAGTGTTTTTTTTTTTTGGTAGATTCTTTGTTATGTTTAATTTGCTTTCTGATTAGTTTTCTTTTATGATTTCTTGAAATTTGATAATTTTTTGGTTTAATCATAGTTTTCATGGATATTGATAATTTTTAAATAATCTCATATATTAATCTATTTTTTTTAAACATTTGACTTTGTTTCAACATTGCTTATTGTTTCGATAAACAATTTCTATTTGGTTCAATTTAATTTTGAAAGAGACTATTACCTGGGGAAAGATTTTCAATTTGTTTTAAATTATTTATTCTACTCCCAATTCTTTCCTCTAGAGCTCTAATTCATTTATAATTTCATTTTAAAAATATTTAAGTGAATTCTATCAACTCTTCTAATCCTTTCTGCCAAGTCATTTTTTTCCCCTTTCTGTGGTGCTCTTACTGTGTCTCAGGGAATAATTTCTTCTGGTTTTGTCTCTTAGGCATCTATCACTCCATATTTCTTCATTGTGTTTGGTGACTTTTTCTGTTTACTCTTATCTTCATTTCTTGGAATCATATTTTTTATTCTGACCTTCTGGAACTCTTAAATATATTGGGAAGGGTAGGCCTTAGTTGATCTCGTACATTTTGTAGCCTGGGAGTTCTGGGTGGGATGGCTGATATTGATCTATTTTTGATACCTCAGTTCCTGAGTTCTCTCTGTCTCCTGGCAGTCCATTGTGGATTTAGGCCTCAGTACCTCCTTCTTTCCTCTACAGGATCTTCAATTATAAATGGCCACTTTTTCTGGTGATTGAGTATGTGTGGGGAAAGGTGAAGAAGGTTTCATGTTTGGCACATATTAAAGCACTTAATAAATGTCTGTTGTTGATGGAATTATCTGAATTATATCTTAAAGGAGGGGAACGATTTCAACAGATGAAAAAATTCATTTACCCATTCAATAAGCATGTACTAAGGGCTAACTATATGCAATGCACATGGATGTTTGGCAAGCCTAAATTTTCTAAGAAGGCAATTAAAGTCTTGGACTCTCTGGTAATCTGAACTTCTATTTTATTTTTCCAATTTTTAATTTGTACATTTGTTTTTTCACTTCACACTCATTTCCCAGTATATTACCTGAAACCTCTTCCCCACATTGACTACTGTCTTTTAAAAATAGTTAATCAAAACAAACTGACAAAGCAAACTGGGAGCCTCCATTTCTCTAAGTTTTATCCTTTTGGTTTATTTTGTGCACGTTTATGTATACACACATATATACACACACATATAGTATTATATTTCATCCTGAATTTTATTTTATGTTTCATGTTCTTCAAAATCATAATTTCATTGCAATCAACCTCAGTTTAGCTGTTTTTTAATGTTGCCTTTTTTTTTGGCAATGTGCTAGTCATTGAAATATTGTTTTCCTAGTTTTGCTATTGCTTCATACAAGTATTCCTACATTTCTCTGAATTCCTCACACTTATCATTTCTTATGGAGTTAGAACATTCTATTATTTTCATACGCCAGACTTTGTACAGACATTTCTCAGTCAATGGACTTCCAGATCTTTGCTATCTCAAATAATTATTCTGCACTTCACCAAAACAGGATGGAAGGATCAGTGGTGGTCTAACATTCCTAATCATTCTGTTTAGTCTGGGGGCTTGCAATCATGAGAATCTTTTCAATCTCCTTTTGATCCTTACCATCCAATAAGAGGTTACAAAGAAAGTACAACCTTCCATAGGCACAAAGCTGTGGGGCTTGTAAAGAGTTAATGTTTCCAGCCATTTAGATGCCAAGTTTTGACCTGGCTGAACTTTAGTCACAGTGGAAATTGCCAAGTGTGAAGAAATGCACACATTGCGAACAAAAAGAACATGCATTAATGACTACTCCTTAACCTCATTTGAATTCCACTTAAAGCAGAAATAACCTGTAGGGATAAAAGTAATGAAATAGGGCCAAGATTATCTGCTGAGGAATTGCTGCTTCAATATAGGAAGTTCAAAAGACAAGAAGACCTTTGACCAAAAGCAGATAAAATTATATCATAATGAATTTCTATCACATTTTCTTAGATTAATAAAAATCAAGACTGACTAGATAATGAGTTTTAATAAAATAGAATGGGGCCTATTCCAGTTTCCCAAATGCTTAACCTTCACTTATGGAAGTTAGAAAATAGATTTTCTTTTTTCTCAACAAGGGACAGGAAGGCTGTATACTGGTGTTTAGGCAGAGAATACATTGTTGGTATTTCATCATTTATTGCTGAAAAGAGTTTTATGGTTGTGTCATCAGTTTCTTCCAAATCCTTTTTGAGGACAAAATCCCGTAATCAATTTTCCCAAAAGTCACTTGGTTAAAGCCAGGTTTTGAGCTGCACAGAAGAGGTGAGCACAATTCAGACTGTGTAAGAAATAGAAGTAATAGTAATGAGGATGGGATCTGGACCCCAAAAAGGAAAAACCCTGGGCTTTCCCACATGGCCAAATCTCTGGCATTCACCTGAGGCTATAATCCTTTCAACTGGCCTTTCATTATTGCCTGTGCCCAATCTCCCAATGCTGTTACCTAGGTCCACATGGCCCCTGGCCACTTCTCACCCTTAATCCTATCTAGACTCTATACTCCCTTGGCCATGTGGTGCAGGTCCCAAGCATTCTAATTCATCCCAGTTTACTGGCCACTCCCATTCAGATTTTCCAGAGACCCCTCCAGTCACCACAAACAACCTAGATTCCTCCCACAGTCTTTTTGCATATAAGGTCCATGATGTCTCTATTAAAGTGCTCAGATTCTTAAAATCTAGCCAAATGTTCAGATTCTTAAGATCTGGCCCGCTTGCATTAGCGATACAAATGCTTAGATTCCTTATGAGTCTGCCCAATATAAGCAGCTAGGTGGCACAGTGGATAGAGCACTGGCTCTGTATTCAAGAGGAATTGAGTTCAACTCCAGCCTCAGACACATAACACATACTAGCTGTATGACCTTGGGCAAGTCACTTAACCCCATTGACTAGCCCTCCCCCCCAAAAAAAAGAAAAGAGTCTGCCCAATATGATGGATGTTCTGATAAACAGTGTCTTGGACTGAAAGAAGACTTAGGTCAAATTCATTTGGGCAGGACCCACGTGTCGTGATTTTGGGGTCTCAGGACCCCTAAATCTCAACAATGGGAAGTCAGCAAAAATCAGAGAAGGGTTTGCAGGAACACTTGGTTTCAGACTAGATGAGAGGTTGTAGGTAATCTCTGTCAATTTCACTTCTAAACACTATTATCTTTGCCTATAAGAAAGAATGAGGAATATATGCTATCCATTTGACAATGGACATCCTTACTTTCTAATTTGAAAATAGCCCTTTGGATAGCAGGTAGCTGAAAGCTTTCATTTATAAGAGAAAGTCTAATTCTGAATTTTCTAAGCTGATAAAAAATTTTTTGGGTGAGTGGGAAAATGTGGACCTATGACATCATAGGTATCAAGAACTCATGGTATGAAATCTTTGGTGATGCAGATCATCAACTTTTCTGTAACTTCTAGTCTTAAGAGTGTTGAGCAAAGCATTGAAAACTAAAGTCATTTGCCAATGATCATCACATGGCTAGAATGTGTAAGGTTTAAAACTTGAACTGTCTTCCTGATGCCAAAGTGGATCACTGTCTATGTCAACATATTATCTTCTAAATTTAATGTATTTGTATCTAAGAGGCCCAAAGAATGAATTTCTAGAGGTGCTTATTATCAAACAATACCTCACATTTGCATATCACTTTAAGGTTTGCAAAGCTCTTTATGTACATTATCAATGAAGGGGAAACACACAATAAAAAAAAATGCTGATGCTGAAATGAATTCCAGAATTTTAAAATACCAAGTAAAGTCAAAGATGAGTTATAGACCAAGAACCACCAAAAAAACATGGCTAAAGAAAGCTTTTGAATCTTAAATGGCTCAAAGAAAGCCAGCCTTTTACGGAAACAGAATAACTTGCTGTTCAGTATGGAACCAAAGTTTGTAGGATACATATTGTCAATCGATAAGGTACAAGATTTCTCTTAAACCAGGGGTAGGGAACCTGTGACCTCAAGCATGGCCCTTTAACTGAATCCTAACTTCACAGAACAAATCCCCTTAATAAAAGGGTTTGTTCTGTACAACTTAGACTCAGTCAAAAGGTGGCACTCAAGGACCTAGAAGGCCACATGTGGCCTCCAGGTTACAGGTTCCTCACACCTGTCTCAAGCCCTTCATACTCCATTGCTGCCACATCCATTTTTGATTAAGGTTAAGTAACTATGAGTCACCTAGCAGTCATATGCAGAATCTGCCCATATACTGAAGAAATGTGAATTGCTAACACTCCATCACATCTAAAAACTGGATTGCAATTCCAGACAGTCAGCAGTAGTCACAACACTGGGGATTCCCATTCAGACAGGTAGATGTTAAATGGAACATGTGCAATTAAGGATAATCTTTTCAAAACAACTCCATCTACATATTTTTATTTCAATACTCCATCAACTTCAGTTACTTTTTAGGAATCTTTAAAACTATAATAAAGATTTATTAAAGGTAAGGGGTAGAAAGGAGGATGTAAGACCTAGGAGAGAAAAAGGGGAAAAAGAAAGAAAACAAGAAAAGGATGGTAGATAGGATTAAATGAAGAACAATATATGTAGTTGATAACATTTAATTAGAGCACATCAGCCAAATAATTGCTTTATAAAGTTACTTTGGAGGTGGAAAAACAGCTCATGATGAGGATGGGATGTAGACCCCCAAAAAAGAAAAACCCTGGACTTTCTCACATGGACAAATCTCTGGAGGTACTCTGAGGCTATAATCCCATTGACTGGCCTTTTGTTACTGCCTATACCCCTCCTCCCATTTCTCAATTACCCTTAACCTAGCCTACCACTCCCTAGTCTTATCTCCCTAGGGTCCCAGGGCACTTCCCACCTTTAATCCTATGTAGGCTTCATTCTCCCTTGGCCACTTGGTCCAGATCCCTGGCATTCTATTACCTCATAGACTACTTGGCCACTCCTAGATCCCTCCCATAGTCTTTCTGTATATAACATCCATCTTGTCTCCATTAAGACACTCTGATTCTTATAATCTAGCTATAATCTTAAGGAATTTGGGCTCACAGATGGCAAATTCCGAGTCTGGCTAATATGGCAGACCTGTATTAACCTTGTTTTTGGCTGAAAGAAGGCTTGGGTCAAATTCTTTGTGGCAGGACCTTCATGTTGTGATTTGGGGGTTCCAGCAACCCTAAGCCCCTACCTCATCACTCGCATTACACAAAATGACAAAATAAGAGATAGAGTTAGAAAGAAGTCTTAGTAGGCAGTCCATTTCCACTTTTTGATACCTTTAAAGCAAGGCTGGTTCTCAGGTGACAGACACAATCCTGAAGCTGAAGCCTTGTTTGGGTTGGTAACAATCTTCCAGAGCTGATACTCTGTTAGCATGGTCTTTAAGAACCAGTTTTCATCTCTATGATATGCTCGGGCACTGGCAAAGGACTTTATTTTCTTGTACTTCTAATTTCTATGATTCTCTAATTTTTGTTGATGCACTTCTAATCAAAAACAATGAAGTAATGGTTCTATCAGAGAACCAACTTACATGAAAGAGCAAATTATTTTAGTTTATGTGCCCTACCCTCCATGTAAGATTTCTACTATTGGGGACCTTTCCTTCTCCTACCTTAGCATCATTACGCAGTATTCACTATGCTCTGAATTCCACTTTCCCTCAAATCCCACACCACCTGGCATATAGTAAGCACTTAACAAATGCTCATTGTCTTGAGGTAACTCAGCACTGCTTCTCTATGACTTTGGGGGCCCACTATCCTCTGACTGTTAAAGATTATGGTTGTTAAACATCATTGTTTGAGATCAGCAGGAGTAGAAGGATCAGGTAATGAAATTATTATCAGACTAGAGGCTTGGTGGTTACTATTAATAACTGGCATTTACATAGCATTGTAAAGTTTGCAAAAGACTTTACAGCTATGACCTCATTTGAACCCCAGATATAAGGTCCCAGTGGCACCCCATGCCCTTCTAAGCTCTTAGGCTATTGTGTCCATGTACTGATCCCATCTGAACTATGCCACTAATAGACACTTTGTGTCTCAGTTTGGGAGGACTTTTTTATTTTCATGTCCTTTTGGGGTTAGAGACCATTGACAATCAGGAAGGCAAGATTCACGGAACATCTGTCAGGCACTTATATGGGCCAGAAAGAGAGTTTTAAATGTCTTTACCCATTTAAATTATTTATGAAGTACCTCCTGTGTTCACATGACTAGATGTATTCCTGTGTGGATAAAAGAAAGAATAAGACCAGAAAGGTTTATTATCAAATAAAGAATCATAGGTTTAGAGATTTTTTAGGTCATGTAGTCCAATTTCATTTAACAGAAGATAAAACTGATGTTTAAGGAAACTAAGTGATTAGTCCAAGGTCACACAAGCAATAAATGAAAGAGCTCAGATTTCAATTCAGAACATAAGGATCCAAATTCAGCATTCCTTTCTCTTGTACCATGCTCCTTCCCCAGGAGGAAGCCCATGCATACATTAAAAAAATATATTAACATTTATAAACAAAACTCAACAGAAACTGAATAGCAATAGGAATTCTGGATAGGGACAGATCCCATAATTTCATTGGCATAGGGAACTGCCTCTGATGAGGTCTAGAGGGTTAGGAGTGCTAGAACCCCAAACTCAGGAAACGCAGGTCCTACGTTTGACCCAAGCCTTCTTTCAGCCAGAGACAAGGTTGATTAAAGATCTGCCATATTGGCCAGACTCTTAAGGAATCTGAGCATCTGTGAGCTATTGTCTAGATTGTAAGAATCTGAGCACCTTAATGGAGACAAGATGGACCTTACAGACAGAAAGACTATGGGAGGGATCTAAGAGTGGTCAAGTAGTTTGGGAATAGGGTGGCAAGGGGGGAGGGCATTATAGGGTGCCTCCAGGGACCTGGACCATGTGGACAACGGAGAATAGAGCTTAGATAGGATTGAGGGTGGGAAGTAGCCTGGGACCACAGGGAAGTAAGACAATGGAAAGCTAGTCTAGGTTTAGGGTAACTGAATTGGAAGATTGGGGTTAGGAAATGAAAAAAGATCAGTTGATGAGATTATAGCCTCAGGCAAAATCCAGAGATCTGGGAAAGTCCAGGGTTTTTCCTTTCTGGGGTCAAGATCCCAACCCCATAACCTCAACTGGTACCCGTACAACAAATTCTAGTCTGAGAGTTGCCTAGAGCAATGAGGGGACAAGGAGCCTGCCCAGAGTCTACAGCCAGTGTGTGTAAGAGACAGAAGTTAAACATACTATATATGTACTATCCTATATACATAGGATAGAGTGTAAATGCTGAAGCAATGATGGAAGAGTTGTGTTAGTCAAAAGAACACTTTAGGTAGAAGGTGAATCATGAGTCAGGTTTAGAAAAAAGTTTAACAGCTTTCCAAATATGCCACATGTTGAAAGTTAAGAGCAGCAGCCAAAATAAAATCCCAGTACTTCCTCTTGTTGTACACAAGGCCTGCAGATAATGCAACAAAACCACAGTGATGGTTTATTTTTGGTTGAGGAACATGTGACTTCCTTTTTTCACTCAGTCCCCCACCTGAGTGAGCCATGGGACACCAAAACATCCATTATCTCCTTGTCTTATAAAAATAGTGTTTGCTTGACGATGAGATACAGCTGATTTAATTTGTAAGCATTGGTTTGTGTCATGGCCATTCCCATCAGCCCAAGCAAAATTGGTATACTGGTGCTTATTTCAAGCTTATCAGTCCTGGACCCAAAGGATTCTGAGAAAAGCCATTTAAGGTGGATTTGCAACCCCTGGCAGAAAGAAGCCCAGTAATGACGTAATAGAACTCTACTTAGTGTTGTTTTTCGTTATAGATTGTGTACCATTTTAATCACACTGTGACTTATTAAAAAAAAAGTCCTGTTTAATTTCTTCCACATTCACAAAATGTTCATATAAGTTGTGCCTGATAATTGTGACCTAATGGTTTCTCAATATCATTGGACAAAACAAGCTGGTACTAGGAGGGTTGGGCCTGGAAATTATTATTAGTTAGTTTAGTTACCATCCCTACTTTACAGGGTCAATAAAAGCATTCCAAATAAGACAAATTAACCTTTAAATCAAATGATCATATTTTCAGATTATATTTGGGCTGCTTTTCTGTGACAAATTCAAGATAGGATCTGGGAAGTCAATAAAATACTACTTTTCTAAAATTAGCTGTATAATGGATAGAGTACATGAATCTTGGACTCAGGAAAACATGAGTTCGAATTCAGCCTCAGCCACTTCCTGGCTAAACAAGCCTGGACAAATCACTTACCTTCTCTTCTACTTCTAAATCTGATTCTATAATTATATAGCTAAAGGATTTGAGGAGCACATAAAGGATTCGCCATCAGATTCCTAGCTTTGTTTGGGTACTAAAGTTCCTAGAGGTTGGGGGTCAGGCTTGGAAAGATGTTCTGTGTTCTCTGTCACTTAGCAGGGGATTATGACCTTCAGCAACAGGGATTCCTTGCAGAAACAGCTGAAGATCAGGCTGTCAGACTTCTCTTGGGAGGTAGCAACTCAGCTAGGCAGGACAAATCCTTGTAAGCAATAAGGACCCCTTGACAGTATATTCAGACGATCTCAGTATAATTATAATAGTCACTCACATTTACATGGTACTGTAAGGTTTACAAAGCACTTTCCCAAGAACAACTCTGTGAGGCAGAAACGAAATAGATTATTAGTTTCATGGTAGAGATGAGAGACTAAGACTCAGATGTTAAATAACCTGGCCAGTTTCATGCAACAACTGTCAAAGCCAGGGTTCAAACCCAAGGTTACTGACTCTACAGCCTGTACACATTCTGTTACATTATCTTCTCTCTCCAAGTATTGAAAACATTCAGTATTTGTGTGCACCCTGGTGAACGAAAGGTGCTGACTGGAGTTCAAAAGGGTGACCAGATAACATAGACCCTTAAAAACAGGATTTGTTCTGTAAAACCTGGATTCAGTCAAAAGGCCACACCCAAGGACTGACTGTAGTTCCCCAGCCCTGAAGGATGATTCTCCCTTTCCAATAGCTATGTTGACCAAGTTTTACCTTGTAAGTAAATAAAGGGAAAGGGCAATCTTGATATTTGTCCAGTTAATTTCACCAATGTAGTCACCTAAATTATATGAGTTGTAATTTAAATACTCAGATGGATTTTATTTGTCCTAAATTGGTTTGGCGAGAGAAATTTGTTTTTAAAAATTCATTTTAGCTCAACTGATATTCGCCAAATGCCAACTCTGTTACTTCTGCATTATTAGCATGGTTCTAGGCTTTGCAGGGAGATTTAAAAGATATATGGGATTGTCTGACAATAAGAGCTTTAAAGTACTGTTGGCAAGGAAAGGCTTATTAGGGGTGGGTTGTTTCTGTACTGCTATCATCAGGGAAGCCTTTGGGGGAAGGGAACTTTAAATAGGCTTTAGGAAAAAGAAGGAATCTAAATTCAGAGGCAGAAGGAATGCTTATAGTCAAAGAGTAGGTATGATTTAGGTTAATCTGGTAGTTTAGATGTGAGATTGAAAATGAAATGAGACTTCTAGATTATCTGACAAAGTGGTTGTTAACCTCTTTTGTGTCATGAATCCATTTGAAAGTCGAGTTAAGCCAATATGTCTATTCTCAAAATAACATTTTAAAATGTATAAATTTACACGATAAGTTTGTTGTGTATTTGGAGGGAACAGCAAGTTATACATGGCAGATTTGCAATTTCATGTGCAATCATCTTTTTTATTATACCATATTATGGAAATGCTTGTTTTGTTCTCTGAATTAAAAATACGATAAACCAAATTTAAAAAAATGTATGAGTAAATAAAATATATGGGATTGCAAAGGAAAACAATTAAATTGATATATTACCATCAAAATATTAAAAAATAAAAGAATGCTTTAGCCATAGCAGGCAAAGGATATTTAGCAAGGATATAGTATTGGTTCTCGTAGGCTTGGATCATCATTGTACAGATACAAATCTAAGAGACACTGACTTCATGTCCTTTTTCATGCACTTAGGTGAATGGCAAGCATTTTCAGTGTCTACAGTCTAAGCCAATTAAGGCTTGATGAATGTGTCAATACTAGAAAAATACACTAGCCTTTATTAGCCTAGGAAAAGCTAGTTCAGTACACATAGCAGAAACCTAGGATACATTGCTCCTATTACACTTGAGTAAAATAATTGAATTCAATGATCCTCATCTATAATTATCAGTCAAATAATGTCCATATCCCTACTTCCACTGATAATGGAGACTGTCACTTTTGACTATGTTTTGCATAGAGTCCTTTAGTTCTACAATCTCTTATAGTGATGTTAGCATTACACACAATTCATAAGTGTGCAAAGATAGCATAGCAAGTTAAATAATTTCCCCTGTTTGTGTACATGGAAATTGAAAAAAAAAATCTTGACAAAGGCAGTGAAGACATATTCAAAGTAAGAAATATTGAGAGAAGAGCCAAGATAGCAGAATGAGACAGGAACTTGCCTGAGCTCTCCAAAATTCCCCTCCAAAGAACTTTAAAATAGTGCCTCAAAATTAATTCTGGAGTGGCAGAACCAACAAAAGGATGGGTTGAAACAATTGTCTAGCCCAAGACAACTGAGAAGGTCAACAGGAAAGGTCTGGAAACTAAATAATCTAATTCTAAAGAATGAGTGAGTGAAAGATCAAATAACAGCAACGATCAATTTCATTAAAAAAAATTACTTCAAATTTTTTTATCTCTAAATACTTACAAAAATAAAATAAAATATTGATCAATGAATGAACTAAGAAATAATAAAAAGCAAAAATGAAAAATCACCAGTTAAACACAAAATTCGAAATCCTGAAAATTAAAGGAAAGATTACTCAAATTGAAAAAAAAAACAACACTGAATAAATAAAACTAAGAGGTAGAAAAAGCAATAAAATAGATAAATCACTGATTAATTTAACTTTAAAAACCAAAAAAGGAAAAAAACAAATTACTGGGATCAAAACTGAAAAGGGTAAATTTGCCACCAGTGAAGATGAATTTAAAGCAATCAGTAGGAGCCATTTCCTCCCATTTTATGCAAAACGATCTGACAAACTAGGTGAAATGAATGAATATTTACAAAAATATAAGTTACTCAGGTTAACAGAAGAGGAAATAGGATACTTAAATAATCCCTTTTTAGAAAATGAAATTGAACAAGCCATCAAGGAAATTGCTAGGGCCTATTGGATTCACAAAAGTGGACTCAATCAAACATTTAAAGAGCAATTAATTCCAATAGTACACAAACTATTTGGAAAAATAGGTACAGAAGGAGTCCTATGATCTTCCTTTTATGACACAAATATGATGCTGGTAGTTAAATCAAGAAGAGGAAAAACAGAGAAGTAAAACTATAGACCAATTTCCATAATGAATATTAATGAAAAATTTTAAATAAAATGCTAGTGAGGAAATTATACCAACATATCATAAAGATCACATACACAGACCAGATGGGATTTATACCAGGAATGCTTGGCTGGTTCAATATTAGGAAAACTATCAGCATAATATACCATATCAACAACAAAACCAACAGAAATCATATAATTGTCTCAATATATGCAGAAATTTTTTTTAATACAATGTAATGCCAATTCCTATTAAAAACACTAGAAAGAGTAGGAATAAATGGAGCTTTCCTTAAAATGATAAGTAATATCTATTTAAAACCATCAACAAGCATTATCTCTAATGAGGAGAATCTAGAAACCTTCCCAATAAGCTGGGAAGGTGGGAAGCAATGATTCCCATTATCATCACTGTTGTTTAATATTGTACTAAAAGTGCTAGCTATAACAATAAGGGGGAAAAAATCCAAATTAAATGAATTGGAGTAGATAGTATGAAAACAAAGCTATCCCTTTTTCAGATGAAATAGGTATGCTTATAGAATTCTAGAGAATCAAGTAAAAAACTAGTTGAAATAATGAACAGCTTTAACACAACTATAGGATATAAAACCAACCCACATCAGCATTTCTACATATTACCAATAAAGCCCAACAGGAAGAGATAGAATGAGAAATTCCATTTACAATAATGGTAGAAAATATAAAATACTTGGAACTGTAAGAACACAATTACAAAACACTTCACACAAATAATATCAGATCTAAAGAACTGGAAAAATATCAATTGTGCATGGGCAGGCTGAGCCAATAAAATAAAAATTATAATTCTACTTAAGTTAATTTATTTATTCAGTGCCATACCAACCATATTACCACAAAATTATTTCACAGAGTTAGAAAAAATAAGAACAAAATACATCTGGTAAAACAAAAGGTCAAGAATATCAAGGAAATCAATTTAAAAAAACCAAACAAGTGTGAAGGAAGGTGAACTAGCAGTAGCAGATATCAAACTGTATGATAAAGTGGTAATCATCAAAACAATCTGGTACTGGCTAAGAAATATAATGGTGGATCACTGGAACAGATTAGGTATAAAATATACAATAGTAAATGACCACAGTAATCTAGGGTTTCATAAACCCAAGACCCAAGGTTTGGGACAAGAATTCACTATTTGACAAAAACTGTTGGGAAAACTGGAAAGCATTTTGGTAAACACAATGTATACAGCAATATCTCACATTATATACCAAGATAAGGTCAAAATGGATACATGATTTAAACGTAAAGGGAGTTATCATAAACAAATTAAGGGAGCATGGAAAACTTTACCTATCAGATCTATGGAGAAGTAAACAAATATTTATAACAAGCCTTTTTGTGGTAGAAAAGAATTGGAAATTGAAGGGATGCCCATCAACTGGGGAATGGCTGAACAAGTTGCGGTATCTGATGATGGTGGGATACTACTGTGTTATAAGAAATGATGAGCAGGATGATGTCAGAAAAACCTGGAAAGATTTGTATGAACTGATGCAGAGTGAAGTGAGTAGAATCAGGAGAACATTGCCCGCAGTAAACAGTAGTGTATGGTGACTGCTAATCTCAGCAATACAATGATCCAAGATAATCCCAGACTTAACATGAAAAATGCTATTAACTTCCAGAGAAAGAACTGATAGAGTCTGAATGCAGATTGAAGTATACTGTTTTTCACTTTTTTATGTGTGCTTTTTTGTCTTTTTTTTTTGGTCAAAACATGACTAACATGGAAACATATTTACGTGATTACTCATGTATAAACTATATCAAATGTCTTACCATCTCAGGGAATGAATGAGGGAAAGAGAGAATTTGGAGCATAAAATTATTAAAAAAGACTGTTAAATTTTTCCACATGCAATTGGGGGAAATAAAATATTATTTAAAAAAACAAAAAATTAAAAAACAAATTCAAGTTAGTGCTATCATTCTAAGGGAAGAAAACCTAGAGTTGTGAAAATAAAGAAAAAATCATAGTATGCACTTTATATTCAAAAATAAAGTTAATAAAAAATAAAAAATTCTATTCCAAAAAGACTTGTCATACAATCTTCTTCTTGGTTGCACATTCCTGATAATCATACTGTCTCTTCCAGACTTATTGTCTGGAATATAAAATACAGGGGGTCGGCAGGATTGAAGATTATTAACCTTTGAGAGCAGGTCAGTAATGTAGATTAGAGGGTCCCTACCAGTGGAACTCCTTAGCCTAGGATTCAACCTACCAGCAACTGTACTCTAGGAATGAGGGTGACTTGCAATATATTAAATGAGGGCTGGGTAAGGAAAGTCTTCTGGGGAAAATGAGTGGTCATTATTCTGCCTGGCAGAATATGTAACGTTTGAGAACATCTTGGAGTACAAGGCACAGAGAGAAAATAACTAGAGCAGATTATTTGGGACATTTAGGTTGCCTTCCCTTCTGTTGTTGTGTCTGTCTCCTTGACATACTCAGTCACTTATTAAAATCCCAAAAAATTTTCTTCCCTTCTTTCCCTGCCCCACTTCCCACTCCTCAATCCTCCACTACCTCCAGGTAGTATTTTTTAAAAGTTTTTATTTTTTTCAGCTAATAAGCATTCTCCATTTCTTCCCTCCTCCAATTTCATTGGAAAAAAAGAGCAAAAAACCCCAAAAAACTTTGTAACAAATATGTAGAGTCAGGTAAAACAAGTTTCTACATTGGTCATATCACCTCTCTGTTAGTAGCTGTATGGCATGCTTTATAATTAAACCCTTAGAAACATGGGTGGTCATGGTACTGATTAAAGTCCTTATTCTTTCAGAGTTGGCTGTCATTATATTGTCGTTACTGCATGAATTTTTTTCCCAGTTCTGCTCTTTGTACTCTGTATTATTTCAAAATGCATATCATACTAAGTTTCTCTGAAATTATCCCTTTCATTAATTTCTTGTGCCACAATATTGATTTATTATACTTATATATCACAATTTATTCAATGAGAAGGAATATTTCACATCTATTCAAAATAAATGCTAGGGCTGTTTTTACTACTGTCTGGATCTGGGGGAAGTAGCCAAGGCACAGAAATAGGGCACCATTTGTGATCTGGAAATTTACCTGAAGTGCAAAGGGGACCTGATATGTGGTGTTTCTGTTTGTTTTAATCTCTTCTCCCTGACAATGAAGTTTTATTTCTGGGTTTTTTTTTTTTCAGATTCTAGGCCAAAACTTTAGCAAGAGACCCCTGGATTACTGGCCTAAGAGCTAAGAAGTTCCTAAGAAATCTAAATAATAAGCAGCTTATAAATAATAAGCATTTTACTAAAAACAGTAATATAATTTTGGAGCTCAAATGAATTTTAGTGATCATCGTCTTCCCTCATTTTGTAATTGATATCACTTATTCCCTGGTTGAAGACCTTCCAATGACTCCATATTGCCTCTTGTTGGGTATTTAAAGTCTTCTGCAATCTATCTGACTCTAAATTTCCTTTCCAGACTTTTTGTATGTTGTTCCCTTTCATTCACTCTTCCTCCTAGCCATACTGGCCCATCTGTTGGTCTTGAACACGCTGTTTACCATGCCCATAATATGCTCCCTCTTCATCTCCACCTCTTAGAATCACTACTTTTCTTCAAATCTCAGTTTAAGTGCTGGCTCCTACAGGAGTCCGTTCCTGATCCACTAGTTGATCTTCATACTTCACACCCCTCCCCAATTACTCTGTATTCACTTTATATGCTTGCATTAACTTTTCTGGGTAGGTATTATGTTGCCCCAACAGAGCAGGGACAAGTGTTTCATTTTGATCACTAAATAGTTATAGGGTCTGGCATTTAGATGAACAGGAATTTAATAGATAACTACAGGATGAATGAATTTAAGACAACTGAAGACTGGAGAGATAAAATAACTTGTTTTAAGTCAAAAGGCGAGTTCAGTAAAGGTCAAACTTGGAACTAGAAACCAGGTGATCTTCCCACTCCCTTAAGTTTCTGTTTAGCTATCTCTCCTGTCATTTTCTGTCTGAATCTGAGCAGCACACTGAAAAAAAAAAACCAAACATATCGGACTGTTCTTCCAAAGCAAAGGCACTTCTTAACTGTTTTCTCTTCCTTCCAGAATAATGTACATCAAAATCCATAAGGAATTTAGAGATATGTTTTCTGATTTGAATCTGACACAAATTGAAACCAACATCAGTGAAAATATAGATGACAATCTTTTTTTTTTTTAATCCTATCCTTTTTTTCATCATGACCATTAGAGTCTAACCCTTGGCAGCTAAGGTACTCCTCAAGCCTGATTCCTAGAAGACGACCGGGGCAGCCAGAGCCCCAAGGACTTGGAGGCATTATGTCCCTCCTGACCTGGCAAATTTTTCCAATTTTCCAAGGATTAAATACTATCTACTAAGCTTGACTCAATGGATTCTTGAGATAAGGAAGCCCAGTGTCCTTTCAGTATTGCTCCCTGGAAGGACACAAACTACAAGATAATAGGCATTACCACCTAAGGAAACTTCACTGACTCAATTCATGTTCTACTGACCTTATGGTACAGGGGGAAGATTGCTTAACTTGGAGAAAGGAGGGACCTGAGTTCAATTTCAACTTCTGTCGTTTAGAAGCTATGTGACTTAGAACAAGTCACCTAAATATTATGGGCCTGATTTTTCTCATTGGGAAACTGTAGATATGAATACCTAAAAAAAACCTGCCTCACAGAAGTGTCAATGGCATCAAATGAGAAAATAGGCAGGGTTGTGATTGATGGACCTGACTCTTACCAGTTTAGGAAATGTCATTGTTAAATGTTCAGTGTTGGCAAACACTACAAATTAGGGCACGATTTATTGCTTTCTTAATTTTCTAGACTTTAGAAAGTTATGATGAAAATGTTAATGGTGCAGATTAAAATGTATTGTGTTTACTCAAAAAGCTGGTTGTTACAAACATTTACTAGCATACTCCTAACTATAAAGGGCTTTACATCACATAAAACACCACCAAAAACAAAAGTTTCCAGCCTCATCTTCTAAACTTCCCAAAATGAGCTCACTCATTTCCTGACAGAGAGACAATGGATTTATATGAAGAATGAGACACATGTTTGTACACATGGGCAATTTGGGAATCTCTTTTGCTTAACTATACAGATACATAACAAGGGTTTTGCTTTACTTGGCAGTGGGAAGGAAGGGGAGAGATAAGAGAAAAAAAATAAATGCATGATAATTTTAAAAAATAATTTTTAAAAGATAAATAATATTAATTTTAAAAAACCTTCCCACATGTACAAATAAGAATCAAGCTTTTATTCCTCTATTATCTGTGCCTCAAGGCTTCAGAAAAGATAATCAAAGCCATTCCTTGGACGAATGCTTTAAACTAGGCCTTAGAGGTTACAGTCCACAGGATAACACTGGAGACTACTTAGAAGCTTATTCCATGGGAAAAGACTGTTGAAAATGAAAGCTGGGGAACTGGACCATCAGGCTCTCCTCCAGGACAAATGTGACCTGAGTGAGACCAAATCCAAGTTTAGGAATTTATCCCCAACTTAAGACCACGATCTAAAGTATAATCATCACCCACAATTCCTCTTCTGTTTTTTAAGTTTGTTTTTTTGAGATTAGTTTTACCTATCTCACTCAGACTGGAAGAGCAGCAGCCACTAGTGGTCTTCTTCCACTGCTATTTCCCATGTGTCCTTTAATTTCTTATCTTTGAAAGACTAAGGCAGTTTGTTCCTCTCTAATCATCATGGTGGCCCGGCTCTTGAGGCTCAGGATATTGGTGCTGGATTTAGTGCATAGACATTCTATTAGCTTAGTCTAGTGCAGCTTAGAACTCCTGAACGCAAGGGACTCATCAGCCCCAGTGATATTGGCAGTTGAGAATACAAGCATGTACACCACCACACCCAGCCTGTCTCCTGTGTTTTATGAGGAGAGTCATCCAAAGATATTTGCCAATGCTTCTGTTGCTATTTCTTAGGACTAAGAGGCACAGGAGAGTAAGTTTTCATATAATAATGACTTCTTCACAGTGAAGTGTCATGTCATCAGCCACCTAGTACATTGTTATTAGATACTAAAATACAACCAGGGATTCCTTTACGTGATTAATAAAGAGATATTTCTTTCTTATTGGAAATGATGTTTTAAGTAGAGTTTTATGTCAGATGATTAATGATCCCTCACCTAATAATCTTTTCCAACACGATAGCAAAAGCAGGCTTTTCATTTCCCTGCTCAAGAGTGCTGATGTACTCATAACACAAATTCAGAAAAGTTAGGTAGGCAAAGGGGCAAACACTGGTAAGGATGTAAAGTCTGCAGAATATTTGTAACCTGCTAGTTACCATCAAATAGCACACATTCCCAACTCTGCTTCACTTCTACCTTCTCTTCCACTAGCTTCTATCTGAATAATCTTATTAACAGAATCTGACAACTGGAAGGGTCATCAGGGGCCATCTGGTCCAGCTGATACATGAAAGGATTCCCCATTATAACAGGCTTCCTGAGGTAAGGAAAAACAGAGGGGAAATCCTCTCATCTTCAGTTCAGGCTTTTTATCGTCTTCAAGATTCCTATTATGTTAGTAATGTTTGCCACAGCAGAAAGATATCAACTTGTTACAGTGATGGGGGGGGGGGGAGAAAGAATAAGAAAAAACCTCTTTGATATAATGCTCTACAAAATACAATTTTCCAGCATTTTGATTTTCATTCCTTGGCTCTAAAACATTACACCAAGAATAATAATTTACTCATTGACATATCTCAAAGCCCTCTATATCACATGAATGTCAATAGCCTTGATTCAGTACCTCTGTGGGTAGAAATCTTCCCCTAGTGATGCTTTAACTCTAAATTGATATTAAGTCTAATGTCAAGAGAGAAAATGACAGCTCAGATGATATCCAATGTGGGATTATATGGAGCTGTCCTGGAACACAGCTGCACGTATGATTATTCACAAAAGCAATGAGGTAACATATGTATACATGCATTATCTATATATACATATATACATTATCTATATATACACATATGTATACATATATACTTATGTATAGATACATAGACAGACAGATATGTACAGACTTGTGATTTCATTTGTGTAAGAAATGTCAGTATACAAACTACACAATTCATCTGAAATTTACCTTCTTAAGAGTTGGCTGGGGCTTTAAGAGGTTATGGGATAAGCACAGGGTGCTGAAATTAATACTCATAGTTTTAATAAAAATAGTTAACATTTATGTAATGCTTACTGTGTGTCAGGCACTGTGCTAAGCAATTTACAATGATCTTAATTGATCCTCACAATAATTTTGGGAGGTAGGTAGGTACTATTATTATTCCCATTTCACAGATCAGAAAACTGAGGTAAATAGAGGTTAAGTGACTTTCTGAGAGTTATACAGCTAGTAAGTATTTAAGGGTAGATTTTAAACCAGGTCTTCTGACTCCAGGCCCAATCTTCTATTTACTATGCCACCTAGCTGTCAGGACTTGGAATTAGTTCTTCCTGACTCTAAGGCTATTCCTTTTCCCGGGCTACCAGGTAAGGAGAGTAATACTTACATGGGGGAAAAAAATCCAACTTGACAAAGGAGGATGTTTATATTCTTGGCCTTTCTTAAAGTCTGAATAGCAGTAACATAGGTAAAAATGTGATAACAGGGCAATGAGGAAGTTATTTCAAAGGACACCACATTGTTTATTTTATTTTATTTTGTTAATTTAAAAGTTATTATTATTATTTCATATAAATTTATTTATTTTCAGTTTTCAATATTCACTTCCACAAGTTTTTGAGTTCCAAATTTTCACCCCATCTCACCACTCCCCCCACCCCAAGATGGCACGCATTCTGAATATCCCTTCCCCTAGTCTGTCCTCTCTTCTATCTCTCCCCACTTCTCTTATCCCCTTCCCCTTCTATTTTCTTGTAGGGCAGGATAGACTTCTATACCCCATTCCTGTATTTCTTATTTCCCAGTAGCATGTGAAAATTTTTTTTAAACATTTTTTAAAACTTTAGGTTTCAAATTTTCTCTCTTCCTCCCTCCCCACCCCCTCATTGAAAAGGCAACAACTCAATAGAGGTTATATATGTGCAGTTATGCAAAACACTTCCATAGTAGACATGTTATAAAAAACTAACTCTATTTCCCTTAATCCTATTTATTCTATTCTTTCTTTTGACCCTGTCCCTCCTCAGAAGTATTTGCTTGTGATCACCCCCTTTCCCAATCTGCCCTCCTCTCTATCATCCCCCCACTCTCTTGTCTTCTTCTCCCCCTATTTTCCTGTAGGGTAAGACAGATTTCCATACCCAATTGAATGTGTATGTTATTCTCTCCTTAAGCCAAATCCTATGAGAATAAGATTCACTCATTCCCTCTCACCCCCCTGTTCCCCTCCACTGTAAGAGACTTTCTTTTCTGTTTTTTTTTTGGAGATAATTTAGCCCATTCTACCCGTCCCTTTCTTCTTCTCCTAGTATCATCCTCTCTCATCCCTTAATTTTATTCTCCAGATATGACCCCTTACTCTTCAACTCACCCTGTTCCTTCTGTCTGTCTGTCTGTCTGTCTGTCTGTCTATCTATCTATATACATACATATAATTTTTTCCTTTCAACTACCCTAATACTGACAAAGGTCTCATGAGTTATAAATATCATTCCATGCAGGAATGTAAACAGTTCATCTTAATAAGTCTCTTATGATTTCTCTTTCCTGTTTACCTCTTCATGTTCCACTGAGTCCTGTATTTGAAAGTCAAATTTTCTATTCAGCTCTGGTCTTTTCATCAGGAATGCTTGAAAGTGCTCTATTTCACTGAATGACCATTTTTTCCCCTGAAGGAGTATACTCAGTTTTGCTGTGTAGGTAATTCTTGGTTGTAATCCTATCTCCTTTGCCCTCCTGAATATTATATTCCAAGCCCTGCGATCCTTTAAGGTAGAAGCTGCTAAATCTTGTGTTATCCTGATTGTGTTTCCACAATACTTGAATTGTTTCCTTCTGGCAGCTTGTAATATTTTCTCCTTGACCTGGGAACTCTGGAACTTGGCTACAATATTCCTAGGAGTTTACCTTTGGGAATCTCTTTCAGGAGGAGATCTGCGGATTCTTTCAATGTCTATTTTGCCCTCTGGTTCTAGTATATTAGGGCAGTTTTCCTTGATAATTTCTTGAAAGATGATGTCTAGGCTCTTTTTTTGATCATGGCTTTCAGATAGTCCAATAATTTTTAAATTCTCTCTCCTGGATCTATTTTCCAGGTCAGTTGTTTTTCCAATGAGACATTTCACATTGTTTTCTAATTTTTCATTCTTTTGGATTTGTTTTACAGTGTCTTGATTTCTCATAGTCACTAGTTTCCAATTGCTCTATCCTAATTTTTAAGAAAGTATTTTCTTCAGTAAGCTTTTGGATTTCCTTTTCCATTTGGCCAGTTTTTCTTTTTAAGGCACTTTTCTCCTCGTCGGCTTTTTGGACCTCTTTTACTATTTGGGTTAGGCTATTTTTTAAGGTGTTATTTTTTTCAATATTTTATTGGGTCTCCCATATTCTTTATTTTAAAAGCACAAAACTCAAATGTCACTAACTTTAGATTTTCCCCCACTAATAATCTTTAAGAACATGTTTCAGTTTTAAATAACTAAATATCACAAGAGAAATTCAGACATTCAAATAAATACTTGAGAGAAAGCCAGTCTCTCTTAGAAGTTTTATGTGCTACATAATCAATTACATTTTTATGTACTAATGTCAGGAAATTTTTTTTATGGTAAAGATTAAAGTATATACATTTCTCCAAAATAGCACAGACAGTTTTGCTCCTGTTACATAAGACAAATTTATAACACATTTCTCTGTGGCAAAAATCATCTTTTACGTGCACCTATATTCTTCTTGTAACCCAGGCACCAACCTTGGAGTTATTTTCATCTCTGTCTCTTCCTCATCCCCCATGTCCAATCAGTTGCCAAGTATGGTTCAACAGGCTTCTAACTGATGTGAATTTTACTGTATGAGAAAAATAATACATTGTAATAGGGCAGGTGATTATACCTGCAATTCCACTCAGTAAAGAAATCCTCATCTTCCTTCAGGAGGATGGGAGAGATGTTTCATACCAACAACTTTAAATCACTTAAAAGACAGAGGGAAGGGACAGAAAGGAGAAGGGGGAAAAGAGAGAAGAGGATTCTAGGGAGAGAGACAATGGAAGGATACCAGGCTAGGAAGGGACTGATGGTGACTCTTCCAATCTCTTTTAGCCACATTTGAGGTTCCAGCTGGACCCAGTGAGCCTTTAGACACAATCTTTTTCCTGAAGTTAACTATCATGCTGGTTCATTTTCCCTACCACATTGTTCTAAAATACTACAGGCTTCCAAATACTATTTGCCTTTCAAATCCGCTATAGAGAGAGGGTAATTTTTATTAGAGCTAGTCACTGGTTCTAGAATTTAGTTCTTGGTCAGTATACTGTATTGGCTACATTGGATTCTTTTCTCCGTACTCCTTTCGCTACCATTCTAGTCCAAGATTTTTTCATTTCTCACCTAAATTATTGTCAATAGGCTCATAATACAGCTTCCTATTTCTATAGAATTTTTTTAATCTATCTGCCATATAACTGTCAAAATAATCAAATTAACAATACTAAAATACAATAACAGAACAATAACAAATATATAAATACTGTGAATAATAATATAAATTATAATAATAAATAAAATAATAATCAAAATACTCTTTCCAAAGCAAAAATCAGACTGTATTACTGCCTTTCCCAAAAAATCTTCAATAGCTCCTTACTCTCTCTGAATGTAATACATATAGCGTTCCTTCACACTTTTCACCCTCGATTTTGTATGGTGGGACAATAAGAGGAAGAGGGAGGAGGGCAAAGAAGAATGGAAAACTGAATGGGAAACTTGAAGGTGAATATGCCAAATGTTACCTGTTCAGGCAGCAAGTATAATAACTGGGATGGAAATGACAAAGCAGCATGGCCAAGTGGCTACTCAAGAAGTTAAACAGTAGGCAAAGTAATGGCCCACATATGAGAGGTCTATCTCTATTCACTCCAAAAAGTAGCAATTTACTGTCCCATACAGTTTTCCCAGGCAATGAACCAGGTACACTATGAAGCAACTGCAGAGCAGGGTCAGAGATACAAGTCAGTGAAAATGTTAACATGCAAAGAAAAGTGCTTGGAAGCAGAATCAGTGCCTAGTCGTGAGTTCCCTCACACAACAGACCTTTGATGAAGCTGTAAATGGATTATTAACTTTGGGAAAACTTGCTAGCTCATGGTAGGAATAGGAGATGGGGAGATCAGAGTCTAAGCACCTGAACTGTGTTTTGAAAACTCATGGGCCTGGGATGACCCTATAGATTATATGAGGAATGCCTAAGCTTGAGAGAAGCTACAGGCATGTAGACTGTATGTTGGTAGGTTTAATATCTTAGATCTTATTTGTTTGGCCTCTATGTTAATAGGCTTAAAAAAAACTGTATACAGTCAAGTCATATTTGTTTGGTCTACCCACTATGCTATCCATACTCAAATGATTAGAGTCCATTAAAATACAGTAAGGGAAGGAAGAGGCTGGAGTCTCTCAGTTGGTTGGGGCGGAAGCATAGATTACTTAGATGGAGCCACATACCATACCATGAATTGTAGATGAGCCCTGCCACTCAGAAAAGGATTAGGGAAACAGAAATTTCCAGCTCTCTTCTGCATTTCTTGAAACCACACTTTAATACTGGATAGAATGAATTACTATCAGAGATAGTGTGGGATTACCACACTCCAGGCTTGCCTGGATAGGCAAGCAATCCACAGAACCTCCTGATGGGTTAAATACAAACCTCCCAACTTGACATTAAAAGTCTTTAAAAGGCTGGCTCCAGTCTAAGTTTAAAGACTCATTTTATATTACTCTACTTTACTTACTCTCAGTCCAAGAGAAAGCAGCTTCCTTGCTCTTCCCAGCATTCCATCTCCTGCCTCATTTGCAAAGATTTCCCCTATGCCTGAAATTCAATGTTTCCTCAACTCCATCTCTAAGAACACCCCTTCCCTTCAAAGCTCTGCTCAGGTAGTATCTTCTACAAGTTGCTACTATTTCCTTTCTCCTCAAATTACTGTTTTCATTTACATTGTAGATTGTGGATTTACTGTAGAGCAGGAAGGGACCTCAGAGATCTAGTTCACCTACTTCATTTTATTTTTTCAACTAAATTTTTTTTAAAATCACAAACATTTATTTTCTCTCCTTACTATCCCAATTCCTTGTGACAAATATATAGTCAAAAGGTAGATGATGTGCTTGTTCATTAGTTCTCAATGGAAGTAAAGTGCCTTGCTGAAGGACACAGGTGGTAATCGTCAGGAGTAAAATTTGAAACCCAGGTTCTCTGATGTTGGAGCTCCTTCTACTGTACCACCCTATTTATTTGTATCCCTTGAGAATAGGGGATTTTTTCCTTTGTTTTTGTATCCTTACTTAGTGCCTATCACAGTACTTTGCACAGATTAAGCACTTATTAAATGAATGTTCAATTAAATGTAATCTATTTTCTTTCAACATGTCCTACAACATTAATCAGAGTACTGACGAAATACTAGGTGGCAATACTTGCAATAGATTTTTCCATGTCAGAACTACCTTGTGCTACTTACTTACTAATAATGTGTAAATTGCTTGGCAATTTTAGACTGCCTTTATGATTACATGAGGATCTGATTGGCTCTCACTTCTGATTGAAGATTTGCTAATAGATTTAGAGTGAACGATTGGTATTAATAAGGACAGATGATCCAGGTAAAGAAAAACCTACTACAGATATTGCCTTTTTCCTTAGGCACTACATTGTCAGCCTGACTCATATGGCAGGAAGGGATATTACCGATTAGCTAGGGAAACTCGAAACTATAGAAACCTTGAGAATTATGCTGGAGGTCTAAAATTCTTCCTGATTTATCATCATCTTTCCAGCCTTATTCTGTCCAGAACATCATAAAAGGGTCCTTGTGAAGTTATGTTTTGAACCAAAGAAAACTGGGAAGTAGTTTCTTTGAAGTGATCCAGCTCAGTTTTCACTCATCTTTTACTGTCTCTTTTTAATTCAATTAAATAATTCAATTAGCATTTATGAAATGCCTACTGTGTACAAGGCACTGAGTAGAGTTGTTACGAGGGTGGGGTAACTGGGGCTATGACTCAGGTAGATAAAATTTAGAGAGACATGATTGTATTTGTATTCCTTCAGCAGACAGAAACAACAGCATTCAGAACCTAGTTCACAAAAGGTCCAGGATATCTCCCCAAGATCTTCTCCTGCCACCCAATTTTAGTGCTTTCCCCAGGCAACATAACTGTTCATTTTAGCTCTGACTGGGTGCTAGAGCTAGAAAGATAATAATAAGTCACACATTTACCTTAAAGAGTTTTACATTTAACTGGGGGAAAAGATAAAATATATATAAAAAACCCCAATGCAATAGAAAAAGTGCTTAAGAAACACTGGAGGAGAAATCTTTTGCATGAACACATGTCTCAAGGTAGCTAAAATGAGAAGATATTTTTCAGAGGAAAACATCTTTATGTCAAAAATCTCTGGTAAAAATCTAACATTCAAGGTCCTTAGGGAATTGACACAAATATATGCCATGGTATTTCCCCAATAAAAAAGTACTAAACACGTATGAACAGTTTTCAAAAGAGGAAAGGCAAACTACCAACAATCATATAAAAGATTGTCTAAATCACTAATATGACAAGAAATTAAGACAATTCTGAGGTTTCACTTCATAATCTGCCAAATTGGCAAAGATGATAAAAGAAAGAAATAGTCAATATTAGGACTATGGGAAGATAGGTATAAATAATAAATAGCTGGCAGAACTATAAATTGGTTTCTGCATTTTCTAAAATGCACAGAAGAGAATAGAAGAAAGTTCAGAAGGTAGCACAGACAATAAGGCTGTTTTGTAATTAATATGTGAGATAAATTATATACTTTACAAAAATCAGGCAATATTAAATGGAGATTCATGGAAGCATATACAGTCCTCTATTGTGTCCTACTTTTTCTTTAGAAATGCTCTTTCTGGGCATTTAAGCAAAGAATAAGAAAAGATAAAATTAATTTTCAGGAGAACAGCCTACTGTGTGCAAAGTATTGTGCAGGGTGCTTAGGAAGTAAACATTCAGATAAGGAGTAGTCTGTACTCTTAGGGAGCTTATAAATTATTAGGGATATGTTGAAATAGTATTGCATGTAATAAGATGACTGTATCAGGGAGGCACACACAGCTTTGTTTTTCTCCATTGATGTCTGGAAAAGCTCAAGAGCACTGCCCCCTATGCAGAACCTGGCCAAGCATGCCATCATGAAATTGACGTACAATGCTGATGAACTTCTCTGGGCAACCAAATTTTGACATAATTTTCCATAAGCCCTCATGACTGGCAGTATCAAAGGCCTTGGTCAGATCTATAAACATTGTGTACAGACCTCTGTCCTGCTCCTGGCATTTCTCCTGGAGTTGTCGGGCAGTAGACACCATATTAATCATTCCTTTGCCCTTTTCTGAAGCCACACTGTCTCTCAGGTAGATGACCACCTTCCAGGTGAAAGATGAGCCTATTGAGTAGGACTCTAGAAAGAATCTTGCCAGGAATGGCTGAAAGAGAGACCCGCCCCTGTAATTATCAGAGGATAACTTACTTCCTTTACCTTTAAAGAGATGGACAATGGAGGCATTCTTGAATATCTGGGGGATAACCTCCTTTTGCCACATAACCTAGAAAATTTCAGTCAGCTAAAATCAGCAACAGGTGCTTTGCCACACAAAAGAAGCCTAATGGCATTCAAAACCTCTTCTTCATTTGAAACTTCAGCTAGGGAGAGATTGACTTCAACCTGAGGTAAACAGTCAATGGCCTCAGCACTGATGGAGGATGGTTTGTTGAGAGCACTATTGAAGTGGTCAGCCCATCTCTCAAGGATCATGTCCTTATCACTAATCAATGTGGATCCATCAGCACTGAGAAGATGAGATGCACCATAGGTCTTTGACCCATAAATAACCTTCAGGACATCATAAAAGTACTTTGGATTGTTATCATCAGCATAAAACTGAATTTCATCTGCTTTCTTACTGGGACAAAATTCCTGCATCTCTCTAAGCTTTGCTTGTACTTTACTTTTGATGGAATTAATACCTTCATAGAAATGTATCGAACTGTCCTGATGGTAAACGCTGTTGGGTTCTCGTTTTTCATTTAGCAGTTTCTGAATATCCCCATCATTTTCATCAATCCAGTTTTGGTGTTTGAGAGTGTTCTGACCCAGTTGAGCAAATGTAGTGCCATACACCAAATCTCTGACAGCTGCCCACTCCTTTCCTGCTCCACTGTTGCCAGCTGTGTGTTGCCTGAACTTTTCCTCCAAATTAGCAACAAACTGTTCTTTCAAAGTTTGGTATAATTCACTTGTGAATCCATCTGGTGTGGGGGATTTTTTTCTTAGAAAATTCATTGATTGTTTGCTCAATTTCTATTTCTAAGATGGGGTTATTTATGTATTCTATTTCCTCTTCTATTTTTCAAGTTAATTCATATTTTTGTAAACATATATATACCACTTAGATTGTAAGATCTACTGGCATATAATTAGTCAAAATAGCTTAATAATTGCTTTAAATTCCCCTTCCTTGGTGGGTAAATTTACTCTTTTAATTTTTGATAATATTTTGGTTTTCTTCTTTCTTATTAAAAAAATAAAATTAACTAATGGTTTATTTGTTTCATTGCTTTTTTTCTCATAAAACCAGCTCATAGTTTTATTTATTAGTTCAATGGCTTCATTACTTTCAATTCTATTAATCTTTCCTTCCATTTACAGTATTTCCAATCTGATGTTTAACTAGGGATTTCTAATTTGTTCTTTTTTTTTGTTTTTTTTTAGTTGCATGCCCAAATCATTGACTTGTTCTTTCTCTATTTTATTGATATAAGCATTTAGAAATATATATTTTGCTTTGTCTGTATCTCATAAATGTTGGTATGTTATCTTGACATTCTCTAACAAAATTGATTGTTTCTATGATTTGTTTTTTGACCCACTCAATCTTTAGGATTAGATTATTTAGTTTCCAATTAGTTTTTAATCTTTCTACATGGCCCTTAACTGAATATATTATAAGATTCTGGTTTTTATATATATTTCTATTTTATCCTCTGGTTCTAGGATGCCAGGTGAGTTTTTCTTGAAATATGGTGGCTAGGTTATTTTTTAGATCATGGTTTTCAAGCAGTCCAATCATTCTAAAATTCTCTCTCCTGGCTCTGTTCTCCAGGTCAGTTGTTTTTCCAACGAGATATTTTTTTCATTTCTTTTTTTTTCATTTCTTTGGTTTTGTTTTATTGTTTCTTGATGTCTCATGGAGTCATTAGCTTTCACTTGACCAATTCTAATTTTTAAGGAATTATTTTCTTCAGTGAGCTTTTGTAACTCCTTTTCCATTTAGCTAATTCTACTTTTTAAGGAGTTGTTTCCCTCAGTGAATTTTTAAACATTTTTTTCTATTTTTAAGCTTCTCTTGCTCATGATTCTCTCGTATCACTCTGACTTCTTTCGAATTTTTCTTCTAGCTCTATTATTTGATTAGCAAAAAAGTCACCAAACAACCTTTTTTTGAGTTCTTCCACAAGTGCTTTTAGGGCCTGAGACCAATTCACATTTCTTCTTTCAGGTTTTGTATGTAGGCATTTTGACACTGTTGTCCTCTTCTGATTTTGTGTTTTGAACTTTCTTGTGACCATATTGGTTTTCTACAGGCAAGTTCTTTTTTTTTTCTTTTGTTTTGCTAATTTTTCTAATCTATTTCACTACTTTTAAAGTTGCACTCTGCTCCTGTGGTGGAGGGGTCACTGTCCCAAGCTTCTTACATTGGGGGCACTGTGCCTTGCTCTTGGTGCTCTGCTGCACCACAGCTTCTCCACTAGCTTCTTGGGGCTTGCCTAGACATTGTCTGTATTAGACCATGTTCCCCTTTTACCCAGGGAGAAAGACCTTTCCTGCCGACATTCTTGGGCAGGAAAATTGTTTCACCTCATCATGTTGTTGGCTCTGTCTCTCTAAAATTAATTTTGAGGCATTATTTTATAATTCTTTGGAGGTGAATTTGGGAGAATTCATGTGAGCTCCTCCTTATTCTGTTATCTTGGCTCCACCCTTAGAAAATTTCTAAGATCCTTTCTAGCTCCATATTCTGTGAACGTATACAAAGCCTTTCAAGTACCTATGTGTTTTATTTTCTTATTTAGTACACAAGTAAAAAATTTGAATTAACTAATTACTGACTCTATCTTTAAATTCTCAATCTAAAAGTGCTATTATAGGGGCAGCTAGGTGACATAGTGGATAGAGCACTGGCCCTGGAGTCAAGAGGATTTCAGTTAAAATCCGGCCTCACATGCATTTCCTTGCTGTGTGACCCCAAGCGAGTCACTTAACCCCAATTGTCTCATTAAAAAACAACAACAATAACAACAACAACAACAACAAAGAAAAAAGTGCTACTATGGATGGAATTTTTCATATATGTGAAATTCTTAATTCTCTGCACTAATAAAGACATTATGATGAATAAGAACCTAAAGAATATAATCCACATAGATCTTTTATTTCAAGAACTACTGCCCTTACCCTTTATTTTGTTATTTTTATTGACTCATTTTTCACTCATGTCTGTCACTTTGGAGTTTTCTTATCAAAGATACTGGAGTGGTTTGCCATTTCCTCCTCCAGCTCCTTTTACAGATAAGATGACTTGCCCAGGATCATGCATCTAGTAACTGTCTGAGGCCACATTTAAACTCCAGGAAAATAAGTCATCCTGACTTTACGCCCAGAACTCTATCTATCTATCTGCCATACTTTTCCCTATACAGTTTCACTGTATATACAGTTTTATCAGGAGGCAGGAGGAAGAAAACATGGTTCTTGTAAAGTCCTGCTTTAAAAGACCAGAGGTACACATATACAACCATCCAGTAACTAACAGAGCATTCTCCTTCTACTTTAACTAAAGCAAGGGGGGAGGGAGGGACTGGTGCAGGTTGCTAAGCAAAAAAATTCCCTTTCCCTGCTTCTACACATAACCATCAGGTAAGTGTTGTTTTTATCAATCTCATGCTTCTTTCCAAAGTGGATTGTCTTGGATCCACTGATTAAAAGTGATAAACTTCTTCAAGTTTTCGAAGAATCTGTGGCTTTATCAAGGTAGGTATCCCTCCGATCATACAGATAGCAAGGCATAAAACCAGATTTTCTTCATTAAAACAAAAGAAAAGATAGACACAGGTGTAGGCAGTTTGAGGCATAGTGGACAGAGGATTTGTCTTGGAGTCAGACATCCCTGGGTTTAGTCCTGTCTTTCATGCATATTGGCTGTGTGTGACTCTAGACAAGTCCTTAACCTCTCAATGCCTCCCAAACTCTTTTAAGAGTATATATAAACTGCAATACAATTGCTGATTTGCACTGGTAAAATGAGGAATTCACAAGGAGCTCTTTATACTGGTAAATAAAGAGGTGGGGTGGAGGGGGAAGTGGAAAGTCAGCAGACAGGAATGGCCCTTGCTTCACCTTTGATCAATCAGTCTGTTGACTTAGTGTTTCTTCAGCTTTGACTTCTTTTATTTTCATAGAAGGGAGAAAAGGATAAAGGGAAACCCCTGAGGCAAACCTAACAGGTGACTCCTCCTCTGGGGGGCAAAGAAAGAGGAAACTGTTCACTTGAGAGATCAGATTGGGGAAGTCAGTTTGACACACCCAAGTTACTGCTTATAAACATCCAGGCCACTTAATCTACAGGCATATTTAGATTCCATCTGACATCTCTACAACTTTGGGTTTTGCTCATTCTTGGCACCTCCCCAGTGGATCTTGAAATTCTATTTCTCACAATCCAATTTGTTTATGTTGAGGTTTTAATGCCACAATTTGAACTTTCTTATTTAGACTGACAGAATATCCAAAAAATATAACAACAAAGTAGGGCTTTTCACTGGCTAGAGTAGTCAGCATGGGCTTAACATTATCCCTATTATACAGATGTAGAAACTGAGGCTCAAAGAGCTAAGATAGCTAATGGATAGAGCACTGGACATTGAGTTAGGAAAACCTGTGTTCAAGTTGTGAGGAATGCTAACAGTTTGGTTCCTACAGATTTGATAGGAAAACAAGATGTGTAGGAATATGCAAAAAAGAAGAGGGCAGATTGGTTTACACAAATGTGCAAACAGGATGAGGGTGAGATTGGTTTTCATGGACTCTATAGAAACCACAGATATTGCAGGGCAAATACAGGTGTTACACAAGACATGAAGAAATGTATAAAACAGGATGAATGGGAGGGCAAAACAACCCTATCTAATCATATAGCTGGAAGACTTCTGTAAGTTCCTTTTGAAGGGGGCACAGGCTGAAACTGGCTTAAGTTGGTCAGGGTCATGGACTGGTCAAAGCATTTTCACTAACATACATGCTTAATTAGCCTCATGCATATTATCTTACACATCCCATGGGAGGAAATAGCTGCCATTTTCGTACATGCACTGCTTCATGAGGGAAGAGACACATGTTAAGGAGTAACATGCAAACTGTGGTCCAGGAAGAAGGACTTCCTGTCGGTCCCTGACCAATGGATGAAAGGTAGGGTGGGGCAAAGTGAGATTAAAGCCAAATAATCCTGTATAATTGCTTACTCTGCTTCTGTATGGGTTAGGTGTTGGTCCTATGAGGAAAGATACACAACCAATTCTCATGAGAATTGACAATAAAGACATCTCTTTCTCTCATTCCACAATTGTGATTTCATTATTACCCAGCTAACTTTTGTTCGGGGAATTCAGTGAGCCCAGTCTTGGGTGAATTCTGAATTGAACCCGGGGTCTTTATAACAAAATCTTGCCTCAGACACTTACTAGCTATGTGACACTGGGCAAGTTAAATCATTTAATCTGTCTTATTCAAAGTTTCCTCATTTGTAAAATGGAGATGATAGTACCTAGTTCATAGAGTTCTTGTGAAGACCCAATGATAACATATACAATGCACTTTGTAAACCTTAAAGACTACTTCAATAATATTATTATTATTATTATTATCATATGACATATTCATGGTAACATAGCTACTAAGTGTCAGAGATGGAACTCAAGTCTTTATGATTTCAAGTCCAGCCTCCTACTTGTTTCCTTCTGGAAAGGGAGATGCTTATCTATCTATCTATCTGGTCATATAAACTGTATGTACTGCGATTCTTCTACCATATACAAAATAGTGAAATAGGGCCAGTATTTCCTGTCAGAGCTGCTGTTACTAAGTGTCATGTTGATCCAGCTCCTTCGCTACTCACCCCATGTCACAGCCATCTGGATAAAAGGCCTTACTCTTATATGTCTCTTTTCACCTTTTCACTACTCTTACAATCCACCTCTCCCCAATTAAAACTTACTCGTCCCTTCATGTCCTGTTCTCAGTTGAGGGATAAAGAATTAATCTAATAAATTGATTGTGCTCGTGTGTTATCCCTCCAAAGTAATATAGTAGGCCTTAACTCATACAAATTCAAACATCTTATATGACCAGGTAATGGAAGAGATAATTTGGAGGCAGATGAACCTCAAATTTCTCCTGTCAATTAGATAAAGGGCTGATCTTACACATATGGTAGGTGGACCAACAATTAACAGAGACTATTCTGTACAAAGACAGCTAGGTGGTAAGTGGATAGTGAGCTGGGCTAAGATTCAAGAAGACCTCATTTTGAATCTAGCCTCAGACAATTATGAGCTATATGACCTTGGGTAAGTCACTTAGCCTCTACCTGCCTCAATCCTCTCAGTTCTAAGATGGTGATAATAATAGCACCTAACTCATGGGATTGCTATGAGGACCAACTGAGATAATATTTGTAAAGCTCTTACCACAGTACTTGACACAAATTAGGCGCTTAATAAATGTTTAAACCCCCCCCCCTTTTCTCCTTCTCTCAATGTCTATATCAAGAAACAAGAGAATTTTGAGATCAATCACAAAAGCTCATTCCAGAAACATTCAAGTGACATGCATCAGAAAATTATATTTCTTTTATCTGAAAGAGATGAAAAGCCTCTTTCATCATATCATATATCAATCAGGACAGAAAAAATGGCTTTGACTTCATCATCTAAGGCCAACATATTTCAGGGACTATTCTCACTTCCACACTGATATAAATCCAATGTTACTTCTTCAGCATTTTGTACCTTAATGTTCCTAATCTATGGTAACATCTTTCTCCCATGCTAATGTTTAAGTGATCCATTATGTTATATTATATTATATTATATTATATTATATTATATTATTATATTATATTATATTATATTATATTATATTATATTGTATTGTATCGTATCGTATCGTATCGTATCGTATCGTATCGTATCGTATCGTATCGTATCGTATCACATTACATTACATTATATTATATTATATTATATTATATTATATTATATATTATATTATATTATATTATATTATATTATATTATATTATATTATATTATATTATATTATATGTACTTTGAGAAATGTTTTCTGGCTCCTTACATACATGTATTGGAAGTATATAGAAAAACAAGCCTTCAATGAAAGTTTCCTCACCTACCTTTGGGAAACAGTATTACAATTCATTAAATCTTTACTTAACACCTGTTGCATATTGTGTTGCATTTTGAATTACTTAACTCAGCTAGTTAAAACATAGTGTTAATGATAAAATAGCAATATATTGTGAGCTCCTAGAAGGCAGGGAATGTTATATTTGGTGGGAGCAAGGGAGAGAGTTTGTATTCTACCAGATTGCCTGGCATTTTGCCAGACACAGATTCAGGTGGAATCCCCAGATTTACAAATGGATATATGGTGTTATGAAAGAAAGAGAGAGGCCCAAACACTTTTATGATATGTTATAGGAGGGAGAAGAAGGTGAAAGGGGACAGGAGAAACGGAATAGAATGAAACAGAGAGAGAGGAAGAAGAATAAGGAGAGATGAATGGGAAGAGGGAAAGAGAGGGAGTGAGAGTGAGCACACAGGGAGAGAGACAGTCAATTGTAGTCATCTTTGGTGCCACTCAACAGTACTGGTAACATAACTTCCAAACTCCAGCTCAGGATAAACACATCACCATTGCCAGGATAAAGTTAGGGCATCTCCTACATATGGAAGATTTGTAGTATCTTTTTTATTTATGGGATATCATAGATTATATTTCAATAAAGAACAACTTTTCAAATATGGTAGGATTTCAATAGGATTCTAGAAGCTGATAGCTAATTTCAGAACTTCCAAGAAAAGGTGATAGCATGAGGCAAAAAATGGAATCAGATTTTATATAATGAGAAAGATAAGTGAAAGCCCCCAATTGGTCTAATTCAGTGTTCTACTGGGATCACTGATAAGGCGTGGAGAGGATTGGCTCTTCCACCTGACCTGTTAATATCCCTGGAAGATAACTTAAAATGATGATCTTTCCCGACAGAAAAAACATAATTTTAATATTTCTGATATTTTCTATCTAGTGTAATATACTCTTTGTGTATCTTAACATGAGTACATCTTTTGATTGCCAGTAGAAGTAAATTCCTTGAGGGCACAGACCATTTCTTTCATGCCACTAGTACATTCTTAGCTCTTAGCACAGTGCCTTGCCCAGAGAAGTTGTTAAATAAATGTTTGTTGAATTGATGAATTGAATTTAACCTCTCAGAAGCACATTTTCCTCATCTGAAAAACCTGATATTTACATAGGGTTTTACCTTTTACATCCTCCCAGAAATACAGCAGCAGAATTTCTGATTAATTAGTGATTGGTGTGTGACTGAACTGATACCCTTCCTTCCAACACCCCACCCCTTCTTTTATTTTTAAAGTAAGATTTTTGCCTGGAGCCCAGACACAGAAAACAGGTGCTATGGCTGTGAAGTGTAAGTTATATTTGCTTAATCTTGTGGTGTATCATGACCCTTGTTCGTTTACCAAACCAATGTCTCACATTTATTCAGCAACATCCAGATCAAATGATTCATTGGTCAAAGCTGTGCATAACTTCCAGCCCCGAGAGCACAGGTCATTAACTCAATGTCAGAATGTGTTCTGTCTCTCTCTCCCTACTTCATTTTCCCTCTCTCTGTCTCTGTCCATGTCTTTCTCTCTCTTAGCATATGTCTTTCACAAGATCCAGAAGCTCTTTCTTAAATGTCAGAAACTTTACTTTTTTTTTCTCCCCAAGAAATACCCTTGACTTGTTTTAAGGGATTATCTTGAGTACTTGAGTTCTTAAGACAGAGGTCAATGCGGAATTAGAGGGAATTAAAATAGAAACCTCTGTGATATGTAGGCTACATGATATAGTGTATTATTAAAGATTCATTCCACCTTAACTTCATGACTAAAAAATAAAGAATAAACTTAACAGTGATTTTATTGGCCTGCCATTTGCTTTACCGTGACCCATAATCTGTCCCTAGTTTAGTAGATAAGGGCAGTATTAGGGAACAGAATATCTGAGTGTTTAGAGATGGTCTTGGATTGAGTAATACTAAGAAGTACAGGGGAATGCTGAGACTACTTTATCACCACTGGCTGATGGCAGACAAGTGACTGAGAAAACGCTGAGTAACTTCAGCCTAGGGTTAAACCCATCATGGTTCCCCACCTTCAGTATTTCCTCCCCTTTTATAGATGAGGAATTGGTGGCTTGGAGGAAATGGCAGAGCCAGAATTTAAACTCACCAACTCCAACTCTAAATCAAGGGTTCTTTCCAAAGTATCCATTTTTAACAGAGGAGGAAACTGCATAAAGTAGATTAAGTGATTTGCCGAAGGCCAAATTCCAAGTCTGTCTCTTTATAAGATTATAACAGCTGGTATTTACATGGGTAAGGAAATTACATACATATATGTATATGTGTGTACATATATACATATACATAAGTACATATGAGAGAATTAGACTCTGATAGTAACCTTTCAGATAAGTGTTATTATTCCTCTTTATAGTTGAGGAAACCAAGAAGAAAGAATTGGGATCACACATTTGGGTAATGAAGGAAATGGAAGAGGTAAAAGGGTAGAGGAAAAAGAATACGGATATATAGGAAGTAGAATGGGGGTAGAAAGGGAAGGGCAGGGTACAGATTTCACTGTATATTCTACTTCATGCAGAACTCTACTTAATTTTTTTTTAAAATGCTGTATTAGTTCCATAGAAAAATGATAGAGATGGGCTATTAGCCTCAATGAGGCAACAGCAACAGTTTCAAGACTTATGGTAGAATTCAGTTACAATCCATTAATGATTTTGTCCTCAAACAGGATACAATACAATTATATGGTACAATTTTGCCTAGATTGGGTTCTTCCTTTCCCCAGTCCTTTTTTGGGGAGGCAAATGGGGTTAAGTGCCTTGCCTAGGGTCACATAGGTATTAAATACCTGAGACTGTATTGGTTCTCAAGTCCTCTTAATTCCCTCTCCAGTACTCTATCCACTGCACCACCTAGTTGCCCCTTCCCATTCCTTTTAATCCCGACATTGAACTTAGATCACTCCCTTTGGTATTGCTGCCCTCTACAGGCTACTAGCTAGTTTTGCCCAAATACTAACCCTAAGGAAGTTTCCCTTCAGTTCAAGTTCACCATCATCATGTATTGTTGCATATAATACACAGTAGTAGAAAAAGCCTGGTACAACAATCCATCCTAAAGATTGCAGATGGCTGTAACCACCTTGAATAAATGCTTTTTGCTGAGACATAACAATTTAAGGGATTTGGTTTCTGCTATATCACTGGCAATGTTCTTATTTTTCTCTCCCTATTTAAGTTTTACACTTTTAACACAGACAATAAGGACAACTGCCCTGATGTGACACTATTGTTTTAGGCAGGTGATCCAGAAAGAAATACAAAATGAACAACAGTGCAAAGAACCAATTTTCCATCTGAAAGAGGAGGACCTGGGACATGAACCAATCTGTTCTGCTGGGCCATACACCTAACCAGAGCTTCTGAACCTGGGAATATAATAAGAGTGTCTGGGATGGGAAATTAAATGACTAATATAAGTAGGAAGCAGTATTGGCCTACTGTTAGCAAGCAGGCTGGCCCATAATAAGAAGAAAGTTTCCCCCACTAGGAAATAAACACTATTTTTAACCGATATGCTTGTCATGGAATACCACAGTTGTTGAAGAATTAAAAGGTCATTCAAAGGACAATACAGAGACTCATGTTGGCATGAGCCTGATAAAAGACACAACAAAGGAGAATGGCTTAAAGTATTTCATTAGAAAGAATAGGATCAGAAAAAAAAAAGATGTACTGTTGGTATAGTGAAAGTGAGGGATGAACAAACTGATAGGCAGACCAAATGTTTTAATGGTATCCATGTAGGAGTATCCATAAGTATCCATCCATCTCATGTAATGTATCTCAGCATTACTTTTATTAATCGTTGCCTACAAGAAACAGAATATTGTGTAAAATTGGAGATTGGCATAACCTATGCCTTTTTCAAAAATAAGGAAGACCATGTAAATCAATAAACATTTTTATCCAAAATTTATTTATTCATTCCATAAAAATTTATTATTTATACCTTCATATTTGTTACCTCTTTTTAAAAAATATATTTTATTCCAATATATTATCTCTGAGGATATAGCAACTCATATACTATAAGCCCTGCTCTACAATAAAATGGGATGCAGAACAAAATGGATTAGAACAATGGAAAAGTACAAGCCAAATGCAATGAGTGCCATTAGGAAAAAGAGGACATTTTCACCTGGTCAGGGGGTTGTGATCAGGGTACTTTTCATGGAAAGATGAAGTGGATTTGGTTCTTGATCTCAAGGAAGGAAGAAATTTTTTAAAATGGAGGTTATTATGGCATTGGAGAGAAGGAAGTGGTGTAGAGGAGTCTATTCCTGACACAGAAGACATGATGAGAAATTCAGAAATAAGGGAGGAAAAAATAAAAGTAGCATAATAGTCCAGTTTGGCCATATATGTACAATATATCAAGGAGAGTAATATGAGATAACACTGGACAAGTAGATGGGGGAGGAGCTATATAGAATTCATGAATGTCAGAATGGAAGAACACCCCTAGCATTCTAGATGGCCACCCTATTGTAAACTTAAGGGAAGATATAAGGGCCTCATACAGGATGATGATCAGCAGTTAATCTGCATTGTTGGAGGAATAACCATATTGATGAGATCCCAAATTTGAGTGTTTGAATAGATTTTCTTGAGGTAAGTTTTTCCTTTCAGATCTGTGGGGGAGTTCTGACTTTATTTGACCTCAAAAATTTTTTATTTGGCTCCAAATACTAACTTTCATGAATGAGAATGTCCTCAGGGATATGAATAGAAACTGATCATGCTCAGAAAACTCATTAACCTGACAGTTTACACTAAAATTTCTACACTACTATATGTTGGAACACACTCAGCATGATTTCAGAAAATGGTAGCAAAAAAGAATACACATGAAAGAAGGCTAGTTTCACAAAGATGGAAGAGAGAAAGGAAAAAAGGACAGAAATATATGAAATGCAAACAAGATGGCAAAGAGAAGCTGTATGAATAGTCATGCGTGCTACACTCTGAGGCAGGAAAACTGGGTTTCAATCTCAACTCTGACACTAGCTGAATGACCCAGGAAGAACCATTTAAACTCTCTCAGCCTTAGTTTCTTCATCTGCAAATTGGCATAATACTACTTGTACTACTTGCCTCACAAAGCTGTTGTGCGGATGAATTGAGACAATTTGGGTTAATGCTTTGTCCCTAAATGTACAATATTAGTGTGAAGAGTTATACTTAATATAAAATTTAAAATCCTTTCTATTAGAGCTTTAAGCATCATGAACAGGGAGATAGGTCTGCTATGACCTGTGTATCTTGGCTATACTGAGGACTTTAGAATTTTCATTGAGGTGGAAATTATGGTCTGGTTTCTGTGTTTCCCTTAAGCTGAAACCTCCTGGATCAGAAATTCCGTGATGTGGATTTTTATTAAATGTAAAACTTCTGTAGCTTTAATTCTCAGAGGGAAGCTGTGGAGTGAGTAGGAAAAGAATGGTGAAATTGTTTTAAGGGGGCTAACTACCTACTTCCATTATCAACAAATTCCCTGGAAGTACAAAGATCATATTCAATGGGGGCAGTCTTTAGGTGCACTTGGCTCCATTCTGTCATTTCTAATTTCAGCTTTCTCTCTTCACAATCTAAACTTTAAGCTTCTTAAGGCCAGAAGTCCCCTATTTATCCCCCACCCAGTACTAAGCTCTAATTATACTAACTTTTTGCAGAACCATGTTTCATGTCAACTTTCATTAATAAATTTAAGAATTGGTAAATCAAAAGTTTTTTTTTAAATACATTAAGCAAAATTTCTGTTCCATTGGGAGAGGAAGGGAAAATAGACTGAAGATAATATTGGATCACACAATAATTTGCATTATGTAAAATCTTTAAAAAATTCCTATTTCATGTATATGTGTAATACACATATGTTTATATGTGTATATGTGTGCATATTATATATATATATATACACATATATATTATATATATATATAAATAAACAGAGAGGGAGAGAAAGAAAGAGAGAGATATTTTATTTATCTCTTGTTATTAGCAGCACATAGTACAGAATAATAATTCCCAAAGGTGTGGTCCAGGGATCCTTTGGGACCCTGAGATCCTTTCAGGAATCCGTGAGGTCAAAACTATTTTCCTAATAATGTCAAGAGATTTAATTTCTAATGGAGGAAATGCTGATATAACTCCACATAAACAAAATCTCTGTGAGAGGTTACTCAATAATTTTTAAATGTGTAAAAGCATCCTAAGGTCAGAAAGTTTCAGACCCATTGATGAAACAGATAGTGTTTAAATTTCTTCTGGAACTTGTAACGACATATTTCATCCTGGACACTAGTTACAAAGTTCTCCCTTACAATATGTTTAAAGATGTTTCTATACATTTATTTTGTGTGTGTGTGTGTGTGTATACACACATATATATCTGTATATACACACACACACACACACACATATATACATATATATACTATATATATATATATATAGTATATATATATATATATATATATATAGTATATATATATATATATATATATATATATATATATATAAAATCTTCTACCTAACTATACCTACGTGGAACTTCTACCTAAAATGAGGAATTAATTATGTCGTTTATACGTTTCCAGGTAACAATACCGAATACATGACTTTCTATTATATTTTCTCACTTGAATCTCCTGTGCTGGATCTGTCTCATACTGGCTTATGAAAGCTGATTGTTGTTTTGTCAGTCTGAGCATTTACACTTCAGAAATTGACAAATGTTAGCAATCTGGACTTGATTTATTGCTTTGGTACGTGTTTTTTTTCTCCCACAGAGTCACTTGTTAAAAAAATTTATCAGCACATTCCGATAGTAACTCTGTAAGGCATATGTTATTGTTGTTGAGTCATTTCAATCATGTCCAGCTCTTTGAGACCCCATTTGGGGTTTTCTTGGAAAACTTAGTGGAATGGTTTGCCATCTCAATCTCTGGCTCATTTAACAGATGAGAATACTAAGGCAAATAGGATTAAGTAACTTGCTCAGGATCACACAGCTAGTAAATGTCTGAGGCTAAATTTCAACTCAGGAAGGTGAGTCTTCCTGATTCCAAGTCCAGTGCTCTATCCACTGACCCACCTAGCTGGCAGACTGGTAGATACAAGTTAAATATTCCCGTTTTGCATACGACAAAATAAAGGATCAAAAAGGTTAAGTGATTTGACCCTGGTTACTAAGTTATTGTCACAGGGAGGATTTCTGATGTTTCTAGTCTTTCTGATTCAAAATCTAATACTCCATCCTCCATTTAGCATTGCTTCTCTAGATTTTCCCACTTTTGACTCTGAAGCATTTCAAACTCACAACTCTGCCTAACCGTGGTAGGGGCAGAGGAAGAGAATTAGATGCTACTGAACACCTTCTTTCATCACTGAGCAGCACTAGAAAAACTTATGGCAGGCTATCTCGGTAAATGACATATAACGTCATTTCCTGCTGGAACTTTTTTTCTGTCTCACATCCCTCTTCCTTCACAGCATAACAAACTACTTTGACAAGTTGCCTCACAGGGATGTTGGGGGTATTCATTAGCTATTATCTGTAAAGGTTTTTTTTCAAATATTTTACTATTGCCTTTGAAGCAATTTTTAATCATAATCTCTCTTCTTTATTAGTGTCAGTTACATAAAATGTTTTTTAGGGGATAATTTCCATTTTGGGGGTATGTAGGTAATAATATACAGAAGCTTAATTTTTACAAATTCTAAGAAAATTCTTTTGCCTTTAAACTACATGGAATGTTCATCATGCAAACATTTCCTTTAATCTAGACATTCCAACAGGTATTGGGAACACAGTAACATAATTGAGCTTGTTTGCTTGCCCTAAATATACCTGTTTCTAAATATGTGGTCAATTTTTTGTTTTTGTGAGGGTTGATGATTCCAGGATGTTATCATTAATTCCAGATTACAATCTGCGACCACAGCTTAAGAGCCACGTTTGCTGAAAATTAATGATTTTTCAGTAGTTTTCTCAAACAGCACATCTGTATGGTGGTTGAAAAGTTAATTAAAGTGTGATTCCATCTGGTGGTCCAGTTGGGAATGCCACTATTCTGATTTAATCTGAAATGAACTGAGCTGAAATGAACCTTGCATAATCAAAGAAAGTAATGCAGTGGGGGCTATGGAAATGCAAGCTAATCAATGTTGCACATAGTAATTTTAATCTGTTTTTCTGCTGATGAAAATGATAGTAGTGGGAAAAGCACAACTGCTTTATTAATTTCTCTTAATGGGAGAGTATTTTTTAGCTTTCTTCTATGAATTGATAAAAAAAGGTGGGCCTATTGAGCATTCACCCCTATTCTCCCCTTTACATTATGGTGATAATGATAATGATAACAAAAATATTAATGGTTACATTACACTTTACATATACACCGGAAGGGGAAGTGACATTTTGTCTAAATTCCGCACATTTCCCAGGCTTCACAAGAGAACAATCCCCATCACCAACCTCTTTATGAAATGCTTGAAGCTGCTGACACCTGTTCCCTATAACCGTGATGTCTAAATATCTACTGAAGCATCCAGAATTCTCCATAAAAAGTTACAAAAAAACACCTCTTCTGGGAAACCTATATTGACTATAATAAGGAGGTTGAAATGTAACATCTTAGAAAGTTTCAAGTACCAAGAAGACAATGTCAACAATGAGTTACAGGCCAACCTTTTCTCCATACTCTTTATAATCTGTCATGGGGATGACAACTACCTGGTTGAAAAGAGAAGTGCTATAAGAGTTATAACCTAGAGGTTCATTTATGAAACTGAGATGGAGTCAGAAACTAAATTAATCTCCATCTTCTTGAGGTTTAAATATAATAAAAAATTTCTCACATTTCATAAGATGAGGTGTTTCTTTTTTCTCCCTTTCTTCATTTTTCCTTCCACCCTTCCTCCCCTGTTTCCTTCCATATGAAAGCCTATTTTTTGGAAAACCTGGTGTCAACTCCCAATTCTGATACATAGAGGAGAAATATGAGTTTGTTGGCTTATTTGTTATTGACACAAGTTTGAGATGCCTATTTAGATAGTTATGTAAGATTGGAGTTCAGGGGAAAAAAAAGATGACGACTGGATACATACATTTGATGTATATGTAAAGAGATGATAATTGAACACACTGCAGCTACTGAGATTGCAAAGAATGTAAATATATTTGATAGAAAAGAATAGGGTCCAGAACATACCCACACATAAAGGTAAAGACACCATTGATAAGGAAGGAATCAAGTACCAAGAAAGAAAGACCAAATGGGTAGGAGAAATAGTAGGGAACACGCACTGCCAGGAAAATCCTGGGAGGGAAAAAGTATTCAAAAGGAGAGGGTAGTCAAAGTTTAAAAAAGAAAAATAAACAAGAAAACTGAAGGAAGGTCAAGCAGGATGAATACTAAGAAAGGCCATTGGATTTAACAATTAAGAATTCCTTATTCACCTTGGAGAAAACAGTTTCAGTAGAATGGTAGGGTTGGAAGCTAGAACTATAACAAATTTAGAAGTGAATACGAGGTGGAGAAGCAAGTTTTTCTAGGAGTTTGTGAAATTGAGGAGAGAAATTGGATAATAGCTTGAGAGTACAGCAAGGTCCAGTGAAATTTTCTTCTTTACTGGATGTAGATTTATCTGGTCATGGTTTTAAGCAGAAAAAGAGGCACTGAATAGACACAAGATTAGAAAAAGGGAGAGTATTCACAAGGTGAGTTTCCAAGAATCACGAGCTACTAAGGGCCCAAACAGATGAATTCTCCTGGTGGAGGGGAGGTGATAATGAGGTGATCTACATTCTGGACATGGGGAATAAAGGGATTAATAGTCTTTCCTGATTCTCCTTAATTCTATTCTTTCCTTTATTAATCATCCTCAACTTCTCCTGGATATAGCTTGCTTTTGCATACTTTTTTGTATGTTTCCTCTCCCATTAGAGCTCTTCTAGTGTCCTTTGCCTTCCAGGTACGTAGTAGGTGTTTAAACATTTATTGACAATAGTAAACTCTTTATACAAATTTATTTAGAGAATTGTTAAAGTTTTTCCATTCACTTTGTGTGTACTGTCAAAATATAAACACATTAAAACATTTAATATTAATTCGCAATGAGTCAGTACAGTGTAGCAGGAGGAGTCTTTGAATCAATCTCTTGCTATAAAGTTAACATCTGAGTTAGATCAATATTTTTCCCTTACAATTCAAATGGAAAACATTGAATTGTTTCCATGACCATTTCATAAATACAATATAGTGCCTCAAAACTACCCACAATACACGCAACACCTCGCTTATTTCAAACTGCAAATAGTGGAATAATGTTCTCAAGATTTATTTCTTGAGTGTATTAACAAAGCTTGAAATAAGATGCTATAAAAAAGTTCTTGCAAATGTTAATATCTGAACTATTAAAGTTCTCTCACTACCACAACCTATTGTCTGTTTCAAAGATAAGTTTCCTCCGCTAACTATACTTTCCTGATGGTTGCTGCTAATGCCATAATAAGAATGTGACCATAATGAGAACATAAAACAGCCATTTTATAAGCTTACTGTAGTTGTCTCTTCATTATACAGTAATAATGCATCTCCCAACTGTACATAACAATGCTATAATTACCCAGAATGTTCTAGCGATACCATAAAGCACAAGAGCAAAACACAAATAGTTTGCTCATGTCATCAGGATCGTAAAATTTGATGATACAATTCTGAACATAATTTGCGCATTAGAATTTTTTTTTGCTGTGCATAATAAAAGAGAAACCTCAAACAGGGAAACTTTGTGATTCCTGAATTGTAAATCATTCAGGGTGGCAGAACTCTCTGATCTGCACTGCAGATCTTGTTGTTACTCACTGCTTTAAGAAAGAAAGAGACTGAGATAAAGGGAGGCCATAGGAAATTACACTATTGGGAAGTGGTGGTGTTAAAGAGTTACGTGAACTATAAGCCAAGTTTCGGGCATCAAAGGCTGGGCAGGATCTATCTGAGTCTTGTGTAGTGGAGAGATACTTGGGGATTCTGGTTTTCTCCAATAGTTCTAGAGCAACCTCTGTGGAGCTGAACCACATCGAAAATCGTCTTTGAAATGTTTTTTTGTTTGTTTGTTTCTGCTTTGGACTCCTATAGCTAAGACACTTCCTATGATATCTTTGAAGAAATTTCCACCTCAAAAGTAGAGGAGGGTAAAGGAGTAGATTCCCATCAAGAAATGACCTAACTTGCTGGAGGCTGGGGTAGCATTTGCTTGTAGCAAGAATGTAGAATCACAGATTTAGAGCTGGCAGGGACCCAGGAGTCTTCACTGTATATTAGAAAGAATGTCAGGAATATTTGAGTTCACATTTAAACTCAGACATTTATAATAACAATACCATTAATACTAGCTATGTGCTTTAAAGTTTGCAAAGTGTGTTACATATGTCAATTCATTTGATCCTCATAATAACATTGTGAGGCACATGCTATTATCATCCCCATTTTATAGATAGTGAAACTGAGACTAAGGGAAGTTAAGTTATCTGCCCAGGGTCACACAGCTAGTAGATGTGTGAGGTGATATTTGAGCTCAGGTCCTTCTGACTTCAAATCCAGCACTCTACCTACTGCCCAACTTTGAAAGTGACATAATTTCTCTGAGCTTCAGTCTCTTCATACTCAGGGGACTGAAGTAGGGAGCAAATGCAACAGCACATTAAAATGCTTTCACTATCATTATTATTAGAAATCATCTAGTCCACAGGCAGCTAAGTAGCAACAGAGCACCAGCTCCACAGTCAAGAAGAACTGAGTTCAAATCTGGAATCAGACACTTATTAGGTGAGTAACCCTAGGCAAGTCACTTAACCCCATTTGCCCCTCCCCCCTCAAAAAAAGGAAATACATAAACAGCATCTAGTCCAAACCATTCATTTTGCAGACTAACAACTTGAAGCCCAGAGAGGTTAATTTCTTTTTTTCCTACTATCTACCATGATGCCTCCATGATTAGGATAACCTTTTCAGAAAAAGAAAGAAAACCATAGTCCTTAGGATTTAAATTTTGTTTTTTTGCTTTAAATATTATTTTAATTTTTCCCCACAATTACATATCAAGAAAAATTTTAGCATTTCTTTTTACAAGATTTTGAGTTCCAAATTTTTCTCCTTCCCTTCCTCACTTTCCATTTTTTGAAAACAGTAGGCAGTTTGATATAATTTATACATATACTATCACATAGAACTTATCTCTACATTCATCACAGTAGTGGAAGAAGAAACATCAAAAGAGGAGAAAAAAAATGAGAGAATAAAGTAAGTGAAAAAAATATGCTTCAATCTGCATTCAGAGTGTATCAGATCTTCATATGGATGTGGACAGCACTTTGCTTAATGAGTCCCTTGTACTTGTCTTGGATCATTGTGTTATTCAGAAAAGCTGAATCATTCACAGTTGATCATCACATGATGTTGCTAATACTGTACACAATGTTTTCTGGGTTCTGCTCATTTCACTTTGCATCATCAGTTCGTACAAGTGTTTGAAGGTTTTCCTGAAATGTGAATGTTCATCATTTTTTACCGCATAATAGTATTCCATTGAATTAATATAACACAGATGGTTCCGCTATTCCACAATTGATGGGCATACCATCAATTTCTAATATTTCACCACCATGAATAGGGCTGCTATAAATATTTTTGCATGTCTTTTCCCCTTTCTAATGATCTCTTTGGGATAGTGAATTGTTGGATGAAAGGGCATGCACAGTTTGCTTGCTCCTTGGGCATAGTTTCAAATTGTTCTCCAGAATTTTTGGATCAGGTCTCAGCTCCACGAACAGTGCATTACTCTCCCAATTTTTCTATATCCTCTCCAACATTTCATTTTTTGTCATGTTAGCCAATCTGATTTATGTAAAGTGGTATTTAAGGGTTGTTTCAATTTGAATTTCTCTAACCAAAAGTGACTTAGAGCACTTCTTCATATGTCTTTAAATGTATTTGATTTTTCCATCTGAAAACTTCCTATTCATATCCTTTGGCCATTTATCAATTAAGAAATGGCTTGTATTCTCATAAATTTGATTCAGTTCTCTATATATTTGAGAAATGAGGCCTTTATCAAGATATTTGCTGTAAACATTTTCTCCCAGATTTTGGGCTTTCCTTCTAATCTTGGTTGTGCTAGTTTTGTTTCTACATAAGCTTTTCAATTTAGAATGATCAAAATGATCTATTGTAGATTTTGTAATACTCTCTATCTCCTGTTTGCTCATGAATTCTTCTCCTCCCCACAGACCTAACAGGTAGATTATTCCTTGCTCTTCTAATTCAACTGCTTAATCATCTATGGTACCTTGTAGCAACATGCACTTTCCTTCCTTGTTTCTTTTAATTAGGTATATTTTTACCTTTACTTCGTCTAAGATCAGGATTGCTATCCCTGCTTTTCTATTTTTTCTTTTTTTACTTCAGCTGAAGCATAATAGTTCCTGCTCCAGTCCCTTATCTTTACTCTGTGTGTGTTTTTCTGCTTCAAGTGTTGTTCTTATAAGCAACATATTATAGGATTCTGGTTTTTGATCCATTCTGGTATTCACTTCCATTTTATGGGAAAGCTCCTACCACCCACATTCACAGCTATGATTGCGATCTATGTATTTCTCTCCATCCTATTCTTCCTCCTATTTGTCCTCTCTCTTTCACTCTCTCACCAGTGTTTTTGCTTCTCTCTAAGACCTCCCCTGATTTGTCCTCCCTTCTGTCAGTCCCTAACTCCCCCTACTCCCTTTTACTTGATATCCTCCCCTCCTACTTCCTGTTCAGTAAGATAGATTTCTATAGTCATCTGATTGTATATATCATTCCCTCTTTCAGCCAATACTGATGAGAGTAAGGTTGAAGCAATGCCCATTACCACCCGTTCCCATTTCCCCCTCCACTATAAAAGATCTTTCTCACCTCTTCATTGAAATAATTTACCCCATTCTACCTCTCCCTTCCTTCTGAATCCATTGTACTCTTCTTTCTCATCTCTTAATTTCTTTATGTCATTCCTTAAAATATACCTTATACACATACCTTCTGTTTATGTGTATTCCTTCTATTCATGCTACTAGTGATACAGTTTTTAAGAGTTAAAAGTATCATCTTTCCATGTAGGGAGGGATATAAACAATTTAGCTCTATCGAATCCCTTATGTTTTCTTTTCCCTTTTTACCTGTTTATACTTCTCTTAGGTCTTGATATTAAGATCAAATTTTTGGTTTAGTTCTTTTCTTCTCCTTATGAAGTCTTAAAATCCTTCTATTTTACTGAATGACCTTTTTTTCCTTTGATGTATTATGCTTAATTTTGCCAGGTAAGTGATTCTTGGCTGTAGTCCTAGATCAATTGCCCTCTGGAATATTGTGTTCTATAACCTTTGGTTCTTTAATGATGAAGCTGTGTGATCCTGATTGTGAGTCCCCGATACTTAAATTATTTCTTTCTATCCACTTCAAGTGTTGGGATCTCTTTCCTGAGGTGATCAATAGTTATTAACTTCCATTTGCCCAATTCTAACTTTTTTTTTTCAAGGCAATGGGGTCAACAGACTTGTCCAGGGTTACACAGCTAGTAATTGTCTAGTGTCTCAGTCCAGATTTGAACTCAGGTCTTCCTGAATCCGAGGCCGGTGATCTTTCCACTATGCCATTTAGCTGCCCCCCAATTCTAACTTTTAAGGTGCAATTTACCTCAATTAGCTTTATACTTTCTTTTCCATTTAGCCAATTATACTCTTTCAGAAGTTGTTTTCTTCAGTGGATTTTTATATCTCCATTTTCATTTGGCCAACTCTACTTTTTAAACAGTTTTCCAATCTGTTGGCTCTTTTTTTCATAACTCTCTTACATTTCTCTCATTTCATTCTCCCATTTTTCTTCTACCTCCATTGTATAATGTTTTAAGCTCATTTTTCATCTCTTCTATGAGTTCTTTCTGGGCTTGAAACCACTTTCTATATTTCTTTGGGGGTTTTGCCCATAGGTGTTTTGACATTATTGTACTCTTCTGAGTTTATGTCTTGGTCTTCCCTGTTACCAGGATAGCTTTGTATGGTCAAATTCTTTTTCTTTTTTCTTTTTTTCTTTCTTTTTTTTTTTTTTGCTTAGAGGACTTTTTCCTTTCCTTTTAATTTGATCTCTGCTCCCAGAATAGAAGGGCTCTGTCTCAGGCTTCTTGTGCCAGTGGTTGCAGGCCCTGGCTGTTTACCTAGTGTTCCCCTCCTGTTGTCCTGAGGCCTAACAGGGATGCTCAGGGCTGGTGCTGCTGGAGGCTGTAGGGGTCTGTAGCTAACCCAGTGCTGAGCTACCATCTTGGTGGTAGTAGTGCCCGAGGCCAGTTGTGATTTTTCTGCATTTCCCTGGGGCTAAGCTGAAACAAATGAAAGTCTGGCCCTTGGACAATGCCTGTTTGCCCTGCGCATTTGCCAGTGGCCGAGATGAATACACATGATACATCACCTGTACTCACTTATGATGCACTCACTTAGATTGACCCTGCAACTTCCCTAAGAGTATACTAAGGTTGAAACATGGATTTTCAGAGTAACTGTGATCAAATAAAAAGTTTCTAAAGAAACATACTTTAGGCTAATCAATGTGTTAAGAATTTAATACAAAAAAAAATGACAAAGAAATTGGTGGAGCAATAGTAATACTAATACCTAACAGTTATATAGCGCTTTAAATTTTACAATGTACTTTATATAACTTATTTCATTTGTTCCCCAGAACAACAGAAAGGAAAGAGATGAAAGGGAATAAGCATTTATATTATGCCTACTATATGTCAGGCTACTATGCTAAGTGCTTTATAAATATTATTTCATTTAATATCCACAACAAGGTTGGTAGGTAGATGTTATTATAACTTCATCTTACAACTAAGGAAATTGAATCTAAGAGGAGTTATGTGAATTGTCCGGGGTCACACACTAGGTCTTCCTAACTCTAAGTCCAACATTCTTTACATCATATCATCTAGTGACTTAATTAGAAATGGAATGTCATAAGACAGATAAATGACTTAATCCTAAATATTTTAAAGTGAATCCTATTACCAATGAACAAGCATTTACCAATACACATTTAATAAGTTCTTTACTGCATGCCAATCACTGTACTAAGAAATGGGGGATATGAAGAAAAAACAGAAATAGTCTTTGCCCTCAAGAAGCTTACAATCTAAATGGGGAGAGACAGCATGTGCATAAACTGGTGTAAATTACATACATAAAATAGATAAAAGATAGCCTTAGAGGGAAATACAATATCAACTAGGGGGACTCTGCAGAAGGTAGTCTTTCAGCGGAGCCTTAGAGGAAGCCAAAGAGGTGGAGGTCAAGAAGAAGACACCCAGTGCAAAGGCATGGAGGTGGAAGACAGAATATAGTGTGTAAGTAACAGCAAGTATGGCTGAACCAGTGAGTACATGGAAAGTAGTGAGAGTCAAGTAAACTGGAAAGAGGGAAAAGATTGTGAATAATTTAAATGCCAAAGTTTTTCTCTTTGATCTTAGAGGTAATGGGGAGCCACTGAAGATTACCGAGTAAGATAGATGATGTGGTCAGACTGGCACTTTATGAAAATAATCTTGGCATCTACATAGAGGAATGAGTAGTGTGGGGAGAGATTTGAGGCAGTGAGACCAATTTGCAGGCTGTTATAATAATGCAAGGGAGAGGTAGTGGAGATCTGATCTAGTGTGGCAGTGCCAGGGGAGGGAATGGGGACTAATGAGAGAGATATTATGGTGGAAGAAATCAGAAGATCTGGCAATTATTTGGATATGTGGAGTGAGTAAGAATGTGTGTCAAGGATAAGAATGATATGATGAACGTGGGTATCTAGAAGAATGGAAGTGTCCTTTACAGAAATAGGGAAAGTTTGAAAAGGGACAGGTTTGGGGAGGAAGATAATGAGTTCTTATTTTTAGACATGTTGCATATGAGATACCTAAGGGACATTCAGTTCAAAATGTCCAACCGGCAATAGATATAGCACATAGAAACAAGTGACACAATGCAGCAATTAAATAATGAATGATGAAAAATCTCTTATTAAGCACGTACACAGTGTTGAGTGCTAGGGAAAGAAAGAGAAAAGGAAGACCCTCCCAACCCCTTAAAGAGCTCACATTCTAATGAAGGAGACAACATATATGAAAAGTGTCAACCAGAAGTCGGATAGGAAGTTTTATTTTATCAATTAAAAAGTAAAATAAATTATTTAAATAACTTCCCATGGTCTTTAGGGTGCATCAGCAAAGAAGTTGGTAATGAATTTTCTTTAATGCCACTTCTATTGAAAAAATCACGTTTGCTTCTGAATGTTAAATGTCAAATATTAAACCATTTGATAGTACCAAGGAAGAACCCCCTCCTTACTGGTCTTGATCTTAACAAAGGAGAAGTCATTTTCTGGATCAGGACCCAATAAGTCTCATTGGGTGAAAGGGATACAGGCAACACCTCACTGCAATTCCTAGGCACGTTTGTTTCTGCATAGGGTAGCATTTCATATTTAGGACTATTTGCCTGTGATTTTCTGGTACTGCTGAATATCTGGCTTCTTTTAAGAGGATGTAAGATTGGAGTGCTGATTTCATTAGACTGGTAACTGGAATCATTCAATTATCTATATCTCTGACGCAGACAAAGCCCCTATATTGTTCTACATGCCCTTACCACAACATCAAACAATTTCACATCCAGCAATCCCCTGTTTTTTCTTTGTAATGAAAATTATCTTTACACCTGGATTAGGAGCACTGCTAGAAAATCACCTGTTCTACATCTGTGGCCATTCTGTTTAAGGCATCATGGCAACAGCTACAGAGTGCATGTTTGGTATGCCAATACTCAATCAAGCCAAGACTGTAAAATCTGGTAAGATTTGTTAGGACAGGGATAGCATTGTGGCTGAAATTTGATGGTAAAAAATACTTCCCACACTCCAAGTGTTATGTACTGTTCTGACTGTGTTGCATTGCCACAGGGATATGCTGGCACTAGCTACATTGATGTCATGGTGGCTCAGCTGATCAAATTTTAGCATCTCCTGTCTGATTGACTACAAATAGACAATTTGCTTTATATCTAATCACAGAATGTTTCTAAAGACTGCAATCATCCTCCCAAAATAAAAAAAAAACACTGATTAAATAAGAAATGTTAGCAATTAGATCCGGCTAAGAGTAGTTTGTATAAGGAATTTTATTCATTACATTTATGTGGACAGTGTCACTGTAGCATGGCAGATAAAGTACCTACCTTGGAGTCAGGAAAACCTGGGTTCAAATTCTTCCTATGCTAGCTGGGCGACCTCAAGAAAGCCACTTAACCACTTGGCTCTCCAATCAACTAAGCCTACAAATTACAAAAGAGTCATAGAATTATCTTGAGAGGAAGTGTTTCCACACTGGGAGATCCCAATACCAAAGAAATCACAGGTCCAAATGCTCCCTCCACAATTTTTGTGAAATTTCAAGCCCTCTACCCACTTTTACCCAAAATCTGATATAGCTCATCTTCTTACTCTTAATCTTAAGTACCAGTAAAATTTAATTGGTAACAGGTTACGCTACTCATGGAGACATAACAGTAAATCACAGAGAAAAGGACTTGGCATCAGGAAAGAATTAGGTTTAGATTATTGCTCTGGTTTTAACCTGTGTGGCCCTAGGGAATACGCTTGAACTTGAGATCTCAGATCAATGTAGTAACCTATAGTGACTCCAAAGGACTAATGGTGAAAAGAGGCCTCTGGTCTCATGGTAGGGAGGTGCTGCATTATAGGTGTAGAATGAGACTTATATTTTTTGAAGTGGCTAATTTATTACGTTATTTTGTTTGACTGTACTTGTTACGAGGAAAGATTTGATGATGGGGGTTATAATTTTTGGGAAGGGACAGTTATGTGAAAACTTGTGTATCAGTTTCCTCATCTGCAAAATGATAATAATGATACTTTTACTACCTCCCTCACAGGGGTGTTGTAAGGGAAACCCATGGCAAACCTGACAGTGCTATAGTAGTATGTATTCTTATTGTCCTCATTGGCTTAATCACTCTCTAGGTTTTCCTAGATCTCATTTTTCTTAAACTGCTGAAGACGTAACACTCTTTAGCTAAGGGAAACAGACTAAAAAAGGTAAAAGGGCTAGAATACAGAAGATAAGAGCTCAACCAAATACTCCAGGGGAGGATTTCCCCCCTCTGTCTTCGGAGTCTTGAGTGACAGGTTTAAGATTGCTCTTTGGCTTAATTTAAGTTCTAGGTTTTTTTTTTTTAATGATTATCAATGAGTTCTCATATGAGTATGCAATCATAATAAGAGTCAAAACTGCAGCAATTCCCTGACAAGTTATGAAACAATGAAATGCTCCTAAATGGTAAGACATATAAGACTATATTTTTACATCAGAGGTGCAGTGACATCTATGAATCATTTAGGCATTATTCCTGAGATCTTTATTATCTGATGGAAAACCAGAGGAAAATGCAAAGTGAAAATACAATCCAGAGACAAAAGTGCCTTTGGTAGGGGAATCCAAAACCTAGAAGACTGAGATTACTTTTGTGAATGGAGAGCAGCGTGAGGGTTACTTAGAAGAGGCATATTCATCTTACTCTACACCTCATCAATGACCCCTTAACACTGAATTATGTAGGTTTACAAATATGACCATTTGCTAACTGAGATGAAAACACCAAAATGGCTTACTAGAACTACATAAAGAAACCATTCCCCTCCCCTCCCAAAAAGAAAATCCTGTAACACATTGGGCCAACCTATTTTTGCTTCCATTCGTTAGGGTTAATGCAAGAGAACAGGGACCATATTTGACATTTGGAGGATAAATAAGTGATCTCTATCTTGAAAGGATGAGGAAGAAATCATTAATAATAGCAATAATAATAGGAGAAAGAATTAAAACAACTAAGTTTTCACCACATACCCACCAAACTCTGACAAAGATATAAATGACAAAAAGAGTAAATGTTGGAGGAACTATAGGAAGATAGACACATAAACATTCTTAGTTGAACTACGAAGTGACCCAATCATTCTGGAAAACAATTTGAACTGTATGAGAAAAATCTAACTTTTGAGCAAACAGTCTCACTAGAGGTCATATACAAGAAAAAAGTCAAACACAGAAAGACCCCATATATAGCAAAATACTCCCAATAGCCCCCTTTTTGTGTGTGTGAAAGAAAAACATTAGAAACAAAGGAGGTGGTCCACTAAGGAAAAAATGAACATACATATGAGTTTAATCGCACTGTGACAAAATGAGATGAAAATGAACAACATGGGACACAGAAGAAGACACGTTGGCTTCATAGAAAAAAACAGTGACCTAATAAACTATTAACCAGAAAATAGAATAAAACAGTGACATCAAACTCAAATAGAAAAGGGGCCACAAATCCATACATAGAGATCCCTGAAGGCTGCATATTGACTTAGTTTTAAAATGTAATATCTATGTTTTGTTGTATTATCTATTTTGTTAAATATTTCCAATTACATTTTAATCTAGTTCAGCTTGCACTGTGGAGTGTTGTTGGCCATTGTGACATTTCTTATATACAAAACAACTGCAAAAATATGAATGAAAATAAATATACAAAGCAGCTGAACTGACATGTGCAATGACTTAGCTTTTTCGAGGTGAACAGATGATGACACATACTTTTCTTCAATGTTGTACATGCTTCCAGAAAGGGTTATATCTACATTGTTTTTCCTTTGGACAAGTGGATGGCTCAAAGGGGACAAGTATCTCAGTACGCAACTGTGATATAAAACACAAGATACATCAATATAAAATATTAAAAGTAAATAAGAGAAAGGAGCTCTTATCTTAACTTTACCAGATTTTTTTCTGAGTTTTGGTATAGTCTCACCTTTTCTAGAGAGAGGCTGCTACCAACTAATGGTTGAAATCAGGCTCCATTAGTTATACTGGGGCAACCTGCCAAAATATTACAATGTCCCTTTGCCAAGGTATGAATTAATTACCAATGGTTTTACATTAAAAAAAGTTCTCCCATATTGTGACAAAACACAAATGGTCCCAAATCTGGTCAAGGCTTAGTAAAATGTTTTTAGACAACTTTGGTTCTGCTCTGAAAATGCTGATATTTCTTCAAATGACCTGTACTCTCACTTCCAATCACTTTTGCTTGTGCTGAATTATTTCTGGAGAATGTATTTTATTGGGTTTAGTTTGAGTGTCCATTAGAAATTCTCTGGGGTCAAAATAAAATTCATCAATGCCCATGTATAAGAATGGTAGCATTCATCCCTACACAGTGAGACTCTATCCCCAGGTAATTTTCATGTTTTATTTTTCGTTTCTTTTTTACATTGTTTAGTCACAATTGGTTGCTTTTCTCTGATAACTTGAACAAAGCTGATTTTGTATTACTCAGAGTCAGGAACATTTTATTCCTTACTAAGAGGCTGAATTGATCCTCCCTACTCATAACATCTAATGCTTCCTGTGTCCATGCCTTTATACATGCTGTCTTATATGACTAGAATATTGTCTCTCTTCTCCTTCACTGTTTGGAATCACTTGTTCTCTTTAAGGCTTAGCTCAAATGCCACCTCCAACAAGAAATATTTTCTGATTTTCCCCAGCTGTTAGTTCCTCCACCCCAAATTTCTTTGCATTTATTTTGAATAGATTTTGTACTTCCTCATCTGTGTCCATTTTTCTTCCTCTTTCCTATCCTACCCTGTAGCAAAATGGAAAATCCTTGGTGACAAAGACATATCTACCTCATAATTTTTTTCAGTTCCTCCCTAATGATGTCTACTTCATTTCCAGCTCCTCTCCTGCACAAAAATGAATGCTATGAATATTTGGTATATATGGGACCTTTATTTCTGTCATTTACCTCCCTAGGTCCTTTGTTTAATAATCGGATATTTAGGACAAAGAAATTAATTACCATTTAGTTACTTTTCTTGTTCAGTTCCAAAATGATATCCAGAATAGTTGGGTGAGTTCACTGCACTAACAAAAAATCAACAAACATTTATTAACCACTGACTTTGTACTAGGTATTATGCTAAGCACTGAAGATACAAAAAGAAGTAGAAGACAGTCCTAGCTCTCAAGTCTACAATTACCTACCTCTTACATTCTAATACCTGTTGATATATATGGTATGCCTATCTTCAAACATCTCCTCGAACATTAGCTGGTGTGTGTGTGTGTGTGTGTGTGTGTGTGTGTGTGTGTGTGTGTGTGAGTGAGAAAAAGAGATGTGGAAAAGAGAGGGGAGACAGAGGGAGGGAAGGAGGGATGGGGGAGAGAGGGAAAGGGAGAGGGAGAAGGAGATGGAGAGGAAGTGGGAGAGGGAGGGGGGGGAGAGAGAGAGAGAGAGAGAGAGAGAGAGAGAGAGAGAGAGAGAGAGAGAGAGAGAGAGAGGAGGGAGAGAATATTTGCCAATTTTCAGAATGTGAAGTGAAAGAAGCCTTAGAGTTGCTTCAAATTTTATTTCTCCTACTATTACTGATCTGGGGCATGTTAGATTTAGTTTCCAATTCTTCCCTTGAAACTAGTTATATTCTTTAATCACTTATGTATTAGAGAAATAAAAGTTTTAAAAGGAAGAGAAAAAATATGCTATTAACAAACAACTTATCATTTTTATTTTACTCAGGAGTGAGATCTGTGATTTTTTTCCCACATCTCGTCTCTTCTACTTTGGGAACAGCATGATATAGTGGAAAGGATTCTGGAGTTGAAGCCAAGGGACATGGATTTGAGTCTTATCTCAGGCCCTTCCAGTTGTACAACTGTGGGTAAATCAGTTCTTATTGGGGGTCATAGGTTATTAATCTATAAAATGAGGAAAATGTGTGTTCAACCCTCCTCACAGGATGTGATGAGGCATAAATGAGATAATATAAAGAGCTATGTAAACGTTAAATGACTTTGCAAATAAACACATCATTATTTTTCTCCGCAAATTGGATTCTCATTCATTTTTAGCTTTTCTTAGTAACACATACTACTTTATTTCAGATGGACAACTCTCCTTGTAACTTCTCCAGTTCAATCAACATTACTCTCCAATGGTTCAGTCGTTATTCCTTCTAATTAAATAGTTTGAGCTTCTGCACAAATCAATCAAAAGTATTAATTAAACACTTATGTATTAGGTATTATGCTAAGTGTTAGCGATATAATGAAATGTAAAAACAGTCTTACCTTTAAGGGCTCATATTCTAATGGCAGAGAGGACATATAAATTACTAAGTACATAGGCAGGCACCCACAGCTGGAAGAATCAGGAAAGGTTTCTCTTTATTTAGCAAAATCTTTAGCATACCAATGATGATTTTTAGGAAGGAAGTAGCATAAACATGTAACACGGGCCACTGCAATGATTGCAAAGGTACCAGTCAATACAAGCTCTCCTGAGAAACTCAGCAAGATAAAAATGTGGAGGGGAGGATGAACTAAGAAGGAGTATAGAGTTGGATAGGGAAAAGGCACCTTGACAATAGTGGGTTAATTATAAATGGAGTGATTAAAAGGAGACTAGGTAAACGTATGAACTACTCAACTGGATCTGGGCTGTATAAAGAGAGCAAAGACAGAAAAATAGGATCAAACTAGTCCGAATATTGATTCACTAGTCCAAATATTGATTGCTAATGTTGATGTAATTTCCTTTATTTCATTCTCTTCTTTTTCATTATAGAAAAGGGGAGAAGAAGAAAAGAGGATGAAAGTAAACAAGCAATTACTAAGCACATACTTTATAAGCACTGTGCTAAACACTTAACAAATATTTTCTTATTTGATGCTCACAATAACCCTGGTAGTTAGGTGTTATTATTTTCCCCATTTTACAGATGGAGACACTAAGGCAGACCAAGGTTAAGTGACTTAACTGGGTAACACGGCTAATGTCTGAGACTCTCTGACCCCAGGCTCAGTAACAGCTAGTTAAGGAGGAAGTGAAAGGAGTATACACAATTCTCAGTTTTGCATGGCACCTTTATAAAAGCTGACCATTTGCTAGGGCGTATAAATTTGTAAAAAGAATTTAAAAAATTTTAATGACAAAAATACTTTTGGGATGCAGCCCAAGTAGTGCTTAGGGAAAAAATTATATTCCTAAGCATTTTCACCAAACAAAGAAACAATAGATCCTTGAATCAGATTATCAATTAAAAAAAGATTACAAAAAGTATCAAATTTAAAAAAAGCTAACTAAATACAAAAACTCTGAAATCAAAGAAGAGATAAAAAAATAAAAACAAAAAACCAAAAAACAAATATTGACTTGACAAATGAGACAAGAATTGGTTAAACAAATAATTAGACAAGCCAGTAGTTAATTTGTTTTAAAAACAAAAGAAAAACAAAACTACAAAAATAAAATGAGTATTTCAAAAGAGAGGAAGAAGATGTGAAGAATTTGCTACAACTCATTTTCCTCAGTTATATGTTGATAAAACTGGCATCTTAATTGAAATGGATGAATACTTATAAAAATATAAACTATTTCAGGTAATACATTAAGAAATAGAGAATTTAAATGCTTCAATCACAAAAAATAAAACTGAACAAGCAACAAATAAACTCTGAAAGGGGAGAAGACAGGCCTAGATGGATTTGCCATAGTGAATTCTAACAAATATTTCAAGAAAAACTATCTCAAGTATTATATAAATGATTTACAAAATGAAGGAAAGAATTACATCATCCTTGTAAACTCATTTTATGAGAAATGTTTTAAATATACAAATGAGGGAGCATAAGAGAAAGAAAGCAATAGAACACTATGTAATACATATAGGTCTATAATATGGAATAAAATAATTGCAAAGAGTGTATCGCAATATATTGAAATATTATATACCTCAGTGAGGTTGGATTTATAACAGTATGAAGGTTTTATTAGATATTAAGACCTCTAGAAACATAATAGACGATATCAACAACAAAACAATAAAAATTACAAGATTATACAAATAGATGCAAAAAGTTTTTATAAACATAAGTTTATGTTAAAATAAAAAAGAATAAGGGGCAGCTAAGTGGTGCAGCAGATAGGGCTCCAGCCTTGGAGTCAGGAGGACCTGAGTTCAAATCAAGCCTCAGACACTTCACACTTACTAGCTATGTGATCCTGGCAAGTCCAATTGCCTCACCAAAGAGAAAAAAAAGGAATATTAATAAATGGAACTTTCCTTAACATGAGAAATAGTATCTAATTTAAAGAGCAAGCTATCTGTTACGGAAAAATGTCAGATGCCTTTCCAATTACAAGAGAGGTAAAGCCAAGTTACACAGTGCACCACTATTGCTTGATATAATTCTGGAAATGCTAGCTATTGTAATAAGACAAGATAAAGAAACTGCAGGAAAATACATACAGAAGAAATGAAATTATACTTACTTTCAGATAATGTGGTATTTAATTTACATAAACCTAGAGATTCAACTAAAAACTAATTAAAACTATTGGTAACTTCAGCAAACCAGCAAACACAAAATTATCAGCTTTCTGCATATTACTAACAAAACTCATGTGGAAAAAGATATTAAAGGAAGTTAATTCAAAATAAGTACAGAATTTATAAAACATCTTTGAGCTCACCTGTTAAAGACATATGAAAATAACTACAGAATATTTTTAAAAATAGAAATAAAGGAAAACAAAGAATTGGAGTTATAATAATTATTCCTCATTTTAATCTAACAATATAATAAAAACGACAAAGCTCCCTATATTGATTTAAAGGTTTAATAGGATATCAAATTACCAAAAGTTCTTTTACAGAACCAAATAAATTAACTACAAAATCCACAGGAACAAAAGGTCAAGAATCACAAGAGAAATAATGAAAAAAAAGGAGGAAAAAAAGTGGAACTAGCAACTCAAATTATATATAAAAATATCACTAAACTGTTCATATCTCTTGACCAATGATATCACTACAACATATGCCAAAGAGGTCAAAGAGAGAAGAAAAGGCCCAACATGTAAAAAAATATTTAAAGATGCCTCTTTTTGTTATAGCAAAGAAATGAGGGGGGAAAGTATTTCCCACCATTTCTAGAATGGCTGAAATACATGGATATAATTGAATATTATTGAGCCAAAAGAATTGATGAAAATGATGGATTCAGCAAAACATGGAAAGATTTATCTGTATCTTAACTGATATACAATATTGTGATCAGGATGAGGAGGATAATTTACATGATGAATCAGTTAAAAAAAGGCATTTATATAGCACTTAATACATACTATACACTGCAGAAGCAAAAACCAACAAGAAACATAGTCCCCATTTACATGTAACAAGGTTACATTCCCATAGTGAAATACAACTTCTATAGTGGCCAGGTAGTGCTGATTTGATTACTATTATCAGAGGTAGAATTAGAAGTAGATGAGGTGCAGAATGTGTATGTATGTGGGGGTGACTATGGTGACATGTCAGAGAGATAGCAGCAAAATGGCACTGTTTACTTTTGTGCAATTTAAATATAATGAAAGTTCACCAATCCTGGCCAAAGGTTGTTAAGGTTGGAGCATTATTTCTGGGTTAAAGAGGACAGTGGACTGCAACAGAAAGGCATCAAGTTAGCCACAACAATGTAATGGAAAACAAATCCAAAAGACTAAACTTCTCATTAACACAATCATGGTTTAATAAGACTAATGATGAAGAATGTTTCCCCAGTAATGTAATACAGGTACAGGACTCAACACACAATTACAAATCTGGGCAATGTGGTGATTCATTTTGCTTGACAGAATTTGTTAGTTAAAGGGTGGAATTCTTTGGGGAGGAAGGAGTTGTTGGGTAGTGATGCAAAAAATGGAAGAAAAAACTCCAACATCATTAAGATATTAAAAGTTTTTTAACTGAGTTTAAGAAAGGGATATAGATAAGCAGGGGTATATTATGATTATTCATATTAAATTTAGTATACACTTAATAAAGAACTCCACAACAGAAGCTCACAGTTTGATTAAAAAAAAACCCAACTCTATTATTTGTATACTGGAATGGTCATATCCCATTTTTTAAGATCATAATAAAGAAATAAATGCATATATGATCATGAAAAAGGTAGGCAGCTCATCTAATAAGAATTGAGAAAATTGATGGAGAGCTCAATTATTAAAATGGGACCTTGGAGATACTAAATTTATCAGAGGGTGGAGTCTAGCTTTCTGGGCAGATTTCTTTGGTAAAAGAGACTTAATGGTAAAACATGTACCAGAATTCTAAAGAATTGGAGAATTAGCATGTATAAAGATGAGACCACAAATCTACCAGAAAATTCAAGTATCCGTCTTCCCTTGTGTTCTAAGTTCTGAGTTATAAGGAGGCAAGTACTCTTCCTGCCTTCCCTACTTACAACACTCTATATTTTGTTCAACAACCAAGACAATGTTTCACCAGATATCTTTTCCTTTGTCTATAATGAGGCAGAAGATGAAGAGATGTTGAGATCGTGGAATTCCCCTTTGATTCTTTCTCCCCAAAAGCAGGATTTGACAACGAATCCCTGTAATTTCCCTTCTTTCCATCAATTTTAAAGCAAAGAACATATTTAAATTATTGTACATACAGAGGTAGAAATAACAATAGTGGCTCACATTTATATAGCACTTTAAGGTATGCAAAGTGTTTTATATGAATTGTTTCATTTGATCCTCAAAAAAACCCACTGAAGTATGTGTTATTATTCCTATTTTGTAGATTAAGAAACTGAGGCTCAGATAGGTTGCGTTGCCCAAGGTCCGACAACTTCAAAGAATCTGAAACCTGTTTAAGCTTCATGTCCATCATCACCCCTAATCCCAAATAATGGTTTTTCCTCACAAATTGTTGCATATCCAAGATTATCAGAACTTTCTGTTTGCAAAGGGTCCATAGGATTCCCTAGTCCCTTTTAAGTCAGACCTGCAGTTTCATTGCTGTGGTGAACTCCTAGAGAAGACACTTCCTCTACTAATGGAGTTTTAACTGTTCTGCAATTTAGTCTTAAGAGTTGCATCCCTAAGAACAAAACCTTTAGAAAGAAAGTTTCACAATGTTTTTGAAAGGAGATATGAACAGGACTCATTCCAAGTCTGTACATAGTATTTTCGTATATATGATACAAACAAATTAGAAGCGAGGAGTTAACATTTTCCTCACCTTAAAAAGGGAAAAATTCATTGGACAAACCTCATTTTAGGCCACCAAGAATCTAAACAAGTGGAGGGAAAAAACAAACAAACAAACTTTGAGACATTCTATTACCTTAATCTATAGCTAGAGTCTCTTTTCTTTTCTTTTCTTTTCTTTTCTTTTCTTTTTTCTTTTCTTTCTTTTCTTTTCTTTTCTTTTCTTTTCTTTTCTTTTCTTTTCTTTCTTAAGGAGTTCACAAGTAATGATGGCTTTTTAAGAGCCTGAGAAGATCCCAAAGACCAAATGAGTCAGCTAGAATATGCTTCCCATTAGAAGTGATTACATGTAACCTCTTGCACTTTGTTTCTACTCACCCAGCTCCTCAAACTGAATGGGAGTCTCATCACTTTGGTTATTTTTGGGCAAGTAAATAGCAACCCCAGAACTTGGAGCCCTTAATTTTTCTACTAAACAAAAAGGACTAACTTTTTAGGTACCACAAACCTAAGTTTCTTTTATTTAAGCCATTAACTTTTAGGTTCTAAGTCACACTGTTTTCTTCACATCCTCTGGATTTTCCTGCAGTCATTATTGATGCAGCCAACGTCTGTCACAAATTGTTCATCGAGCAGCTCAACATGAATTTAAGCTGAATACAAAGGTTCTTTTGGCTCAATTGACCAAAGGTCTCACTGGAAAGGTAGCAGCTCTTCTGAGGTACTGTTTAAAGAGATGATCACAATGTTTTACTGAGTAGGTTTAACAAATATTTGTATTTGCACTCTTACATTATTTTGCTTTTTAGATTTCAAAAAAACAAAGTCCTTGCCTGACTTTTCTCTCATTCATGTTCTATTATGGATGAAGGGCTAGGGACAGGCCCTGATTAGGAGACTTAATAGACAATGACCTTCCATAAGAATTGCTTGAGGAGAGAAGCTATATGAGAGATATGATTACGTAGTGGTGATCAAGAAAAGGAATTTTTATGAGGAAACAATCAATAGGGAACACATCGACCATTTGACCAAAAGTTCCTTTGCCTTGAGACCCAACCAAACTCTGCCTAGTTCTGTGAGTGTCATGTACCATCAGAACATTTCATTACGAGATATCACTTTGGGCTGATTTGCACACAGATGCAGGTGGAGTGGGGGTGGGTGGGAAGAATTGAGTTTTAAATGAACAGCAATGTCATTGTGCGGAAGCGTGTATGCGCGCACATGTGTGCGCACGCATTTGTGTGTGAGTATGTGTACATGCACATGGGTAATGATTAATACCTTCTCCACGCCTACGCAACCCCTTCTATAAATGAACATATTCTATCCTATCTACTCCATCAAATTACCCTCTCTATCATTTCCATTCTCTCCTTAATATTCAATATCTTCTTGTCTACTGAAGGCTTCTTGTTGCCAGCAAAGTTGCCCATGTTCCTTTATCCACAAAAACCCTCACTTTATCTGTCCATCTGCTAGATATTGTCCTCTATCTCTCCTCCCATTTTAAGACTAAAATTCATTGCTTTCCTCATACACTGTTTCCTCCTTTCCTTCTTTTCCTTTTCTCTTTTCTTTCCTAACTTTCTAAAGTCTCACTCATAACCTGATCCCTGAACTGAAACTTGTCTCAAAAATTACCATTTATCTCTTAATTGCCAAATCTAATGCCACTTTTTCACTTTTCAAACCTCTTCATCTCTTTGCAGCCTTTGTTACTGTTATGCACTCTCTTCTTAAATTTGACTTTTCTCTGTTTTTCAGGACACTCTCATCTCCCTTGTTTCTCCTTCTCCCTGTTTGAACAAGTCCTTTTCACTCTACTTTGCGGGATCTTCATCCAAGTTGTGTCCATTAATTATGAGAGTCTTTCCTGGGACCTTTTCTCCATTTTCTTTTTTTTACTATTTTGCTTGATGTTTGATTCTGCTCCCATGCATTCAATTATCATCGCTAAGTAGATAATTCTCTGATCTATTTATGCAGCTTTTATCTCTCTTGTAATCACATCTCCAGCTGCCTATAAGACAAGATTCTTCAAATGTCTGTCCTGTAGACATTGTAAATTCAGAATGGGACTATCAAACTGACTTCATTATCTTTCTAACAAATACCTTCTACTTCCTAACTTTCTTATTACTGTTAAAGCTATCACCATCTTCCCAGGCTTGCAACCTGTCTTTTCTCTCTGTCTCTGTTTCTCTCTGTCTCTGTCTTTCTCTTCTTTGTTTCTCTCTCTTTCTCTCTGTCTATCTGTCTGTCTGTCTGTCTCTCTCCCCCTATGCAATCTATTGCCAAGTCTTATGGATTCTACCTTCACAAAATTTCATCTTTCCTTCCAGTGCCATCATCCTGGGGCAATTCCTTGTAGCCTCATGCCTGGAATATTACAGTCCCTGTCTGTTAAGTGTCAGAACAATGACACAAATCTTGGAGTCCAGTGCCAGTTACACTATCTCATGCTGTCTCTCTGAATAAAATATAACATGGGTCTCCAAGGTGAAAATGTTGCCCCCATTTTTGTTATCATCATCATCTTACTCTTTAATACTAGAATTTTTTATCATACTTTAAGCTTTACAAAACTCTCTGAATATATTACTGCATCTGGTCCTCACAACAACTCTAAGACAAATTACTATTTCATCAGTTTTTAAGTTTTTATTTTTGTGCAAATTTTATAATGTACTTAATTATCAGCATAGTAATACTAGTATATATTTGAAAAATATTACTTGACACCTACTGGAGATACATGTTCCAATTTTTTTTTTGTTTAAAGGGGTGTGCTGTTAAAGAAATTTGCAAATATCTATTTTAGAAGATGAAACTTATGCCTACTAGATAAAATTTGCAACAATGACTATACTTTGGGGGCTCGATAGCAAACCATTAAGGATTGTGATATGGGAGAGAATGCCTTCCTTAAGGAAGGAGTGAGGAGACATTAAATCTGGTCCCAGACTCACCACTTACTGGCTTTATGACCTTCCACAAATCCTTAACCTTTATGAACTTTATTTTCCTCAACTTTCCTACTTATCTTACTTAGTTGTCCCCAGGATCAAGGAAAAATGTATGTGAATATACTTTGAAAGTGCTAAGTCAAATTCGAATTTGTCCTAATAAGCTAGTAAACATGATATATTTTTTTCAAATTAAATTGATTTTTGAGCATATGGAAGGAGGTAGAATCTTAGAAGATAGATATGTATAAGGCCTAGGACATTTGTATTGAGATAAAAATAAAATATTTTCCTTAACGTAGAAAGTAAGGCCATAATGCAGTGATGTACAACACGTGAGCTTAATAACAAAGGCATAATAAAACTTTAAGTAATAAGATCAGAGATTTAGAGTTAGAAGGGATCTTACTGGCAATCCAGTTTATTTAACATATAAATCAATCAACACTCAATAAGCATTTATTAAACAACTTTTACATGCCTACCACTGTGCAAGCTACTAGAGACACATAGACAGAAATTAAATAGCCCGTTCTCTTGAGGAGCTTACATTCAATGAGGAAACCGAGGTCCAACAAAGCTGTCATTTATTAAAGGTCACATTGCTAGAAAGAGAAAACCAGGATTCAAGTCCAACCCTTTTTATGCTGAAACTTGTGTTCTTTCTACAAACAAAATATTTTTGTTTTAAATCTTGTTTTAGGTTCGATTACACTGTTAAATATAAGTCATCAACTGATGGACCAACAAACACCATGTAAGTGCCTACTATGTACCTACGGAGTCTACTATGTGTTGCCATACTGGGGATTCAAATACAAAGGTGAAAAATTCCCTGCTCTTCAACACACAATATAGCTGAGAGACAACATTTACAAATGAAGGTATGCAGAAAATGAATACAAAATAAATATAAAAAATTCTTTAAAGGAGTCATTAAGTATCTATAATTTTATTTTAATAAAGAATTATATTTTTGTAAAGCTAACATATGACTGTATTATGTACACATCTATGTAATGGATCTATATAGCCTAGTACCTGGGAGGAATTAATCAGCTTTTCTTGGATAGTTCTACAAAGATCCAATAAACACTTCAAATAATAATGTTTAAGTAAATGGATGTTGTAAGTAAAAGGTATCACATAACCTGCAAGTCCCCAGAAGTGTATGGATATGTATGGATGAATCTGCCAGGTGAAACTTCCTAGCTATTTTCAAATTCCCAGGAGAATGGTTTCTTCTCTTTCCTCAGATCTACAAGGTAAATGCTATAAATGGTTGCCCAGGAGGAGATGTTTTCTTGATAGGTACAGATTATAGAGGGATTTCTTGGGCCAGACTTGAGATTTCATCTAAGCAGGAATTCCTGGCATGGAAAGTCCCTTAATTTATGCCAGCTAAAACTCCTCTGTAGCTCACAGTTTTATAGAGTTGCCGAGATTTTGTAGTGTAAATGCTACTGAAAACAGTGATAGCATTCTTCTTTTTTCCCACTTAACTTCAGACAAATAAGAGAACCAAAAGTTGGGTGGGCACAATACGTTGGGAGAAGTTCAACTAGTGACTTCATACTAGTTAACTAGACCTGGCTTCTATGCACAGGAAAAATTCTCAGATTCCTCTTTCTTCTTCAGATTGGACACCTTGGTGCACATGATGTAACAAAAAAGTGACCAGGAATGTCGCTAGTCCCACCCTTGGAATCCCTTTTTCATAACAGGGGGTTAAAACCTAATGAAAGGTTGGAAGTTGATTCAGTTCACACTTGGTTTGGATATTCTAGTTTTGTGCTGAAGGTAGATATGTATATATATAGATGTATATACACATACACACACATGCACGTATATATGTGTGTATATAAACATATACCCATACATATGTATATATGTGTGCATATACACGTACATACATACATACATATACACACATATTTACACATACATGCATAACTTATACACGGAGAGATTGGCTTTCACTATACATGTATAATTTTCAATATATACATATGTGCATGTATATTTATAGACATACATAGACACTTTATATTTGTATACACACATGCATGTAAAATTTGGAGTGAATTTGCAGTGATTTGTAGTGAAAGACAATCTCTATAGCTTATTCATGCTGCCACAAACTAGAGAATAGATATTGTTTATCCACTTCTTCTTTACTCTTTGAATGATCATAGAAAATTCTTTTGAATAATTCCAGGAAGCAGCACCATGTTCTAGAGCACAACGCAAATAGCACAATACCATATTGAAACAAGATCAGATGGAGAATCTCATCATCCACAAAGAATCTCTCTTCAAGTTGGATCCTCCTTGATCTCTTCCACACATTAGTGAATATATATGGCAAGAATATGTCTTGCAGTTTGGCTCCTAAATTCTCATTGTGAGGTTGTTGAATAAGATTATGTCAAGAACATTTAAATACATAAATGACTAATGAAGTAATAAACAGAAGACAAACTTAAGGATTTACAGACTTAAAACAAATTGCATTCTTCATCAAGCATTACAGAGCTACCCATATAGCTTGTAACTTCACATTTATAGAAAAATGCTCATGGGGAGGTAGCACTAGTGCTAAAATGAACAAAGATAGGATGCATTCAGAGTCAATAAATTAGTGCAGTTCATTCCTCATTGGTTTGGTTTTTGGTTCTTAGTTCAGGTGAGATAAACTCTTTGCCTAGAAGTATTTAAATTAGTACTTTGGAGTTAAAGAAGGTGCTTCCTGTCAGAAAAGAAGACCACCATAACATAGAACTTGAGAAAGAATGAGTGGACAAGGGGAAGACAACTTTTTCTATTCCATTTCCAAAAGTCCAGGAAAAGACTTGTAATTAGCTGAAATTACCTATCTATATGTGTATAGCATTGTGATAGATATACTATACGCTCAATTAAATAGGCTGTCTCTGTATTCAAGGTGTTTATGATTTATATGGAATCCAGATTCAACATGACCTAGCAGTTTCATTTGTCTAGCCTGTTGAGACTCATTAAAATAATTATTTGTGGGGCCCTTACAACTAGAATAGCAACATACAAAGGCTACAATCAAATGCGCTATCTTATGGAACGAAAGGAGTACATCCCAGTATTTTAACACTGATGCAACTATTAATGTGGAGAGACACATGGCTCAAATAGAGTATTGTTATTAACAATTACAACAGCATTAATAATCGTCATGATAACTAGCATTTTATAGCACTTCAAAATTTGCACAGTGCCTCACACGTATGTTCACTATATGAAACCCTACTGTGTTACATATGTTACCAAGAATGGTAGGATATGGGTATTAGAAAAAAGGAACCTTTATTCTGGGAGAAGTATGTAGTCATTAAAAAAGCTTTACAGTTTCCTGAAGATAATCCAGCCTGCTTTCCATTTCCCTCTTCTTTCTTTCTTTCTTTCTTTCTTTCTTTCTTTCTTTCTTTCTTTCTTTCTTTCTTTCAAACATTCCCATATTGATCATTTTGTCCAAGAAGACTCAAACAACTCAAACAACAACAGCAAAAAGAATGAAAGAAAGTGAAAAATAGTATGCTTCAATCTATATTCAGATAATATCTGTTCTTACTTTAGAGGCAGATAGTATACTTCATCATGAGTCCTTTGGTATTGTCTTAGATCATTGTACTGCTGAGAATAGTTATGTCATTCACAGTTCTTCATCAAATGCTCTCCTGGTTCTACTCACTTCACTTTGCATCAATTTATCTAGGTATTTCCCAATTTTTTTTGAAATCATCCTACTTATCATTTCTTCTAACACAATAATATTCCATCACAATCATATTCACAACTTGTTCAGCCATTCCCCAATTCATGGGCACTTCCCATTTATTTCTGAATCCAACATGGACATCTTTATTGTTTGTCCTAGACTTTTACACAGTTATTCTTAATCCCTATAACCTGTCTGATCAACTGCATGACATAAAATAGGCAATGTGTAATGTTCATTCACTTGATCTTTGGCAATGCAATATAACAGGGCGAGTATAGACTTAAATCAAATCAATTCAAATGAAGCTAATTCAATCAAACAAATTAAATTCATTATTAACCACATGTTTTAAAGAAATAGGACATCCATTTAAATAATAATAGCTAACATTTATAGAACACTTACTATGTGCCAGGCACTGTGCTAAATTATTATTTAATTTGGTCCTCATAATAACCCTGGAAGAAAAGTGTTATTGAGGAAAGAAGAAATAATTTTCTTAGCGTCATAGAGCTAATGTGTCTGAGTCTGGATTTGAACCTGTCTTTTTGAGTACAGGCCCAACATTAAGTACTGTGATACCTAGCTTCTTGTGTATTATACAATGAAAGGAGTCCCAGGATTTTGAACTTAGGTATACTGAGGTCAGGTAGAATGTCATGGTGAAATACCAGGTCAGAAAAGAATCTCTGAAGTAGGCAAGATTTTGGGAACTAACTGAAGGGCTGGATTACCTGGTTATAGAGAGGGAAAAGAGAATAAAGTTGAGATGTAGCCTTTGAAAAAGTTCAGGATGAGAGAAGAGAAGAAGGAGCCAAAGAAAGAATCAAAGGAAAAAAAGCCTACTACACAGCAAGACAATTAAAACTACTGATTCCACACTGCAATTTACCTGTGATGAAATTTACTCTTGTTCACATAGAGTGCAAGGTAACCACAAACTAATTTTATCATGTCATTGCTTCAGCTGACCAGCAAAATCCTCAAAGCTGACTACTCAAGATATTAGTTGTGGATAGAGGGGGTTGTTGTTCAGTGATTAGAAACAGGGAAAAGTCAGCTAGAGAAGTGAGAGTTGGGGAGAAGCATGATGTAGTAATAGGATGACAAAGATGATTCATTCTTAACATTTTTAAAAAAGTTTTTAGTTTTTAAAAAGAAGGAACTTTTGGCAATAAAAGTCTTCAGAACCGGCAAAAGGATACACAGTAGTTTAATCTATTGATGCTAAATGATGGAATTCTTAGACCAGATCAGAGGGTAAATATTTTGGGGCTTGTTGACCTCTTGGCACTTTCCAAGTTATATCATTGCCACTTGGGGGGTAAGGGGGAATACGCTTTTATATACCAACTAGGATGTATCAGATACTGTGCTAAGCATTTTCACAAGTATCTCATTTGATTCTCATAAAATCCCTTTGAAGTAGGTGCTATTATTATCTCCATTTTACATTTGAGGAAACTGAGGTAAACAGGGGTTAGATGACTTGCCAAACTGGTAAGTGTCTGACACCAGATTTTAACTCAGAACTTCCTACCTTGACGCCTGGTACTCTCTCTGCTGTGCAGCCAGCTGTCTCAGAGCAACCTTGTTTCTATAGCACTTTAAGCTTTGCAAAGAGTTTTTTTCATGGTCATCCTATGACATAGGCCGTAGAAGTCCATGATAAAAAAATTTAGGATTTAGACTAAATTTTGACTTAAAAACTAAAGGAATTACAGGAATTTAGAACTTTTATATCTATAAACAAGACAGAAATTGTGTAATCTTGTCTTCTCTCCTCTCAAAGCAAGAGTAACCCAGATGAACTCAAAGCACTCAACCCATTCCAAAAATTACATTCAGAATTTATAATTATAGGGCAAGGCAAATATTTTATATAGTCTAAGTCACCCTCATTTAGACAACTATTTATCATTAAATGTTCTGCATCTGGGTCAAAGTACTGTCTTTACAAGATTATATCAGCAATGAGTCATGTCTGCAAGTTGCATACAAATCTCCATTGACGATGAGGTTATGCTCTCTTCAAAGAAAAATGGCTCGATCACAATGCTGTCTCTGCTCTCAGAAATGGCAGGGAATAATGTGCCATTCCATTTACAATTATTTCATGATGAGCTGGCTGTAAACTAACTCAACAAAATGACGTTTGGTTATATATCTATTCATTTCTCCAGTATATGTAGGGGCAATGGCATTAAACATTATGAAGTGTTTTGCTACTTAGGGGCATGGAAGCTGGTGTGCCATTGGACTTCAGATGTATAATGCACACATTACCATCATTCCAAGCATAATTGAGGGCCCTTGGGAAATTCATTTTTTAATGCTACAGTGCCACCCAGTGAAAAATCAAGCATTTTGGAAGAACAGAAAAACAAGTTTACTCATATCCATTATGTGGCTAGAAAGATGCAATAGTTTTCTCTGTTTTCTGGGAGAGCTTTATTATTTAAAGAATCTATCTATAACAATGCAAACACATTGTATTATAGGGTTTATTTGTTCTATTGAATTTATCTCATGTTTCATGTCATTAACCTACATAGCATGCAGGGAAATAGGGAAGGCAACAGATGTTTTCTAAGGGTGGGATGGCCTTAGTGTCCAAACCATTCCCTACCACATAGCCTGTCTAGACAGATTAGATACACCTCATTTATCTCTGTGTTAACAATACGAACAAAAACTTGGGATAATTTCACACTGGTCTAATATCAGGACCTCTAATATATTTTGTAGAAACTAAGTCCTAAAGTGGTACTGTGATTGGCCCTTCCCATAATTTTCAAAAGGAATTTTTTCTCTTTTGGGGGTCAACCCAAGTATCTTCTTTGGGTTCCAGTTTCTTCACATGTAAACTTAGAGGGTTGGACCAGAGGATCTTCTACAGGCCCTTTCATCTTGAAATCTATGACTGAATGAGCACTTTCCTTTTAAAGAACAAAAACAAAAGGGAAATCACAAACATACAAAAATGGAAATTGCCAAATTTTTCTAACAAACAATTTTCTTTACCAATCATGGTGCAATGACCTCCCTTGGGCCTTACATCATAATCCATAATATGCTCGACAAGGAGGCAAAATAGTAGACAATAAAAAAAAAAGATAGAATGACCAGCAGGATGGCTCAAACATACACAAAGGAGGTATATACTGGAAGTAATACACTTTTCAGATCATCAAGGGGGTAAATGATATTTGATATTGGAAAGATGGAAACATGTCAAACAAATTCAAATAAGCATTAATAAACTATCTAAAATTTCTAATCCCATACTCCTGCTTTTTTCTGCTTTTACAGAACCTTTATAAAACTCATCCAATCATCATTTTTATTATGCAATGTTATGGAAGTGTTTGTTTTATTCCATAAATTAATTAATTTTAAAATAAAGAATAATCCATGTACATAGGAGTAGTATCTCTGATGAAAATATGAGAAGGAAACAGGCAATAATACTCAGAAATAATATCAGCTGAAGACATTTTATAATCATATTTACTAAAGTACGCAGAAAATATAAGATTCTACTGTGTTTGTTGCTTTTCACAATTTAAGACAAACATTTGATTTTTTCGAGAAAAATGCTGCCTTAGAGGCTCTGTTTCAACAAGATATCTCCTATGCATAAGCTAAGGTCATAAAAGATTCAGTGATAGATATGATGATACAGATACACACTTGTTACAAGGTCCTCTGATTATTTAAATCAAAGGAGGCTTAAGAACGGGAGACATGTTTGGTGAGGTTGTTTGCTCATCAAGGAGAATGTCCAGCAAAAAGTCACAATGCATGAGGGATTTTAAATGGATGATGTCCTGTAGATGAATCTGTTTGTGATTGTGATCAATATATCAAGCTCCAGAATGCTCCAGGGCCTCCTAAATGAGATTGAATCACTTTGAACAATTCAAACTAACTGGGATCTGAGGACAAAAAACAAATGAAAAATGGAGACTGACTACTGTTAAAAGTATGACATTCAGTTGGATGAACAGACCATAGACATGGTTTGTAAGTACACAAATCTAGGTCAGACACTGCAGCTGGATACTTAATTTAAACCAAAATGGAATATGAGGAGGGGACAGCACTGGATGGAATTTGGGAAAAGGTTTCCTGCTATATATATATATATATATATATATATATATATATATATATATACACACACACACACACACACACACACACACACACATACATATTTAAAAACTCCAACATTACTGACATCATGGTATATAGTGGTAAATCACAGACACTGATGGATTAAAATCTAAGGTCATTAAAAGGAGACAAATAGGCTGAAGGTATTATGAATGATAAATTGAGTGCAAACAATAGTTTAAGGGTATTATTGAAGAGATCACAGAATCATAAACAGGTAGCTAGAAGGAATTTTAGAGACCATAGGGACCAGTCCTCTCATTTTACAGATAAGGAGAATAAGACCCAAGGTGGTAAAATGACTTCCCTAAGAGTTCACAGAGGAAGAATTTAAACCGTAGTCCTCTGACTCCAAAATCCAGTTATCTGTCCACTTCTAAAACAGGAAAAAGAAATGAGCTTTACCTGAGAGTGTGGAATAACAGAAATACAGCATGCATACTACAGTGGTACCCATAAAACATTGGATGACCAAATGCTGGGAATATTGTTTATAGTGGATTCATGGGAAGACATGAATTAGAGAAGTTAATGTAACCAATCATAATTCTTGACCCCTATAATTCTGGCCAATTATATGATTTTTGTTCTTTTCTTGGTTCTATGTCTATGAAAATGAGTTGCATCTTCAATTTGGATCCTTGGTCAGAAGCAGTGCCATTGACTCGTCCTTTACTAATAGGTGTAGTGCCCTATTAATAAGCTGTATTAGAATAGTCTCAATTTGCCTGTTTGTTAAACTTCACATGGGACAAACAGAAGCTTCTCCCTAGGAGGAATTTTTCTCCTTCTCTCCATATTCTCAGAATTTGGCTATATCTTATATGTAGTAAGTAATAATCATTGCTAAACAACAATTCTTTGAAGATTTGTTGAATTTAACCATTGAAGCAGGCTTGGGAAATAAGTTTTTGAAGTACTCATGGTCTAATGATGAACCATTTCCCTCTCAAAATATTTCTCACAGATGGAAACTCCAGGTGACTTCAGTCCTTTAAAATATTGTTTTTCAATGGGGTAGCTAGGTGGCGCAGTGGATAGAGCACCAGACCTGAAGTCAGGAGGACCTGAGTTCAATTCCGGCCTCAGACCAAACACTTGACATTTACTAGCTGTGTGACCCTGGGCAAGTCACATAACCCCAACTGCCTAAAAGCAAACCAACCCCCCCCCCAAACCAATGTTTTTCGATTAGCTTTACCAAAGCAAATTCCACCTACACCCATATGTAGTTCTTTCTTATCCACCCCTTCCTTGCCCCCAAACAAGCCTAAATCCTCAAACTCCTAGCTTTTTAAAAAGTTTTATTACAACAAAATTATAAAGAAAAACAACATTAAGGGATTTAATTTTGATCAGTGGAATGACCAACAAAAATTCCAAAGGATGGAGTTGGTAGACTCAAGATGCAGACAGGGGCGTATATTTTTGAACATCGGCAATGAGGGAACTTGCTTTACATGAATATGAATATTTATTAAGAGTATTGATTTTTTTCCTTCCTTCCTTCCTTCCTTCCTTCCTTCCTTCCTTCCTTCCTTCCTTCCTTCTTCCCTCCCACCCTCTACTAATTGGGGGAGTGGGAAGCAGAGAAATGGAAGGCATCCATAAAAAATTAAAACACATGTTGAATGCTGTTACCTTTAACATTTTACTTATATAAAAAGAAGCAAAGTAACTGTAAATTACCTCTCTCCTTTTCGCCAACCTGCCCTTTCCTCACTTAGATCCACTATATAAAGATCATCCTAAGTGGCCTATGTTTATGTACCCCCCCCATAAAATTTAACAAAGCAACTTCTTTTCAGTCCCTCCCCTTTGAATACACTCACTTTGGAAATTTCTCTCTCTTTGTAGGATTCAAATACCACAGGAGCTATTTGGGAGAAACTGGTGCCAGGACCAGTTAAATTCCTACAGAAAACCCCCAATTGAGTTCTCTACAAAGTTACTTAAGTGATGAGGCAAACAGTCACTTTCGTTAGCCAAAAAAAATTGCCTGCATCCCTCCTTGATTCTTTCAGCTCTCAGATCAGAGAGCTGAAGTGGGCTTGGGTCATTCTCTTCTTTGGACTTTAATCTGAAACATCCTTTCCTCTTGGCTTCTACCAGGGATATTCTTCCTCAGATCAAACTCTGCCACTCAAGCACAAATGTTACACTGTCTGTAAAGAAATTACATAGCCAAGCTTCAGTAAGACCCTCACGTACCAGCAAATGCTGTCAAGTCAGCCCATCGTGGTGGTGGAACTAAAACCGCAATGTGATGATACTATCAAGCAAGACAATTAAAGAGGCATTTGGCAAAGATACAAATGAGAACACACAATTGTCTTTCCCTCGCTATTTGGAAAAGCATGAATTTGAAGCTTTAGTTCTCAAATAAAATGAGAATGTAAAACGATAGATGTGACACATAGCTGTGATTATTTCGATTTAATTCTACAAACAGTTATTAAGCACCTACTAAATGCAAGGGACTGTACTTGGTGCTAGAGGTACAAGCATAAAAGTGAAATCATTCCTGCCCTCTAGGAAATTATATACTACTGGAATATTTATGTTATTTTTTCATTTCATCAATCCCAAAGGGGCCACAAGTTCAATATCTTTCCTTCTATAGCTGATTTTTTTGCCTAGTGTTATGTAATTTTAACCTTTTTTGTTCTGGACTTGTGATTGGCTAGTATTAACCAAATATATTGGTAAAGAGGATGAGTCAGTACACCAAACATTCAATAAGCATTAGAAATCACATGGGGAATACAAAGAGTGGTGTAGAGAACTCCTGGTGAGGGAACATCCTTCATTAATGCAGATTGGTACCCCTTAATCAACTCATATTCTTAGAGAGTTACCTAGGAAAATGGGAGTTTCAGTGAATTTTCCAGAATCACATGTACATTCTGTGTAAGGGGCAAGAGTTAAACATAGGTCTTCCAGACAATGAGGCTAGTTTTCTATCAGCTGTGTTATGATGCTTACTCAGTAGTGGCGTATGATTAATTTTTCTAGGATTCTAAAAATACACATTGTAGAAATGACCTTCCCTGCATCCAGCATAGTGCTTAGCACACTTTCTTATGAATTACTATTAAGAAATATTTATTTTATTAATAAATGACAACAATTATCAACATTAAACCACAATGAAATAGTTTGATAAATCAAATACTATTAATAATAGTTGATAAATAATTGATTAAATAATTAGTTATTTAATAAGTGCTTTTTCTGAGATGATAATGTATGGCTCATCTTAGAAGCAAATGGGATATTTCTAGTGCTTTATCAGAAGACAGAGTTATTTCAGTAAAGCTAAGTTAAGTTGAGAAGGTAACATTCTACTTCAAAAGTTCCAATATAGAACATAAAGAAAGACATTTGTTTGGAAAAGGAGAGTCAAACTTAAACTTAATTTATTTGGATCCTAGTAACCCAGAATCTATGAACTCTGAGATAAGAATTCTTGAAGTTTACTTATCCTCTATGAAAAAAATCTTTTAAAACTGATCATGAAAAGTAGTCTGGTTCTTTAAAAAAGTAAACTACTTGTTTTATGGGAGAAAAACCCAATAAAATAGGTAAAACATTGGTTAATTTGATTTAAAAAAAAAAGAAAGCCAAATTACTAGCATCAAAAATGAAAGGGGCAAACTTAAGATAAATGAAAAGGAAAATGAGATAATTATTAGGAATTATTTTGCCCAATCATATGCCAAAAAATTTGACAATCTAAATTAAATGGACAAATAGCTACAAGAAATCAAAATTACCCAGATTAACAGAAGAAATAAAATATTTAAATAACCTAATCCCAGAAAAAGAAATTAAACAAAACACCAATGAACTTCCTAAGAAAAAATACCCAAGATAAGAAGGATTCACAAGCAAATTCTACCAAACATTAAAGGAACAATTAATCACTAATAAGTAAACTATTTGGAAAAATAGGTGAAGAATAAGTCCTACCAAATTCCTTTTATGACACAAATGTGGTACTGATACTTAAACCAGCAAAAGCCAAAACAAAGAAAATCACAGACCAATTTCTCCAATGAATATTGATGCAAAAATTTGAATACAATATTATCAAAGAGATTACAGCATTATATCCCAAGAATTACACACTATCACCAGGTAAGATTTATAGTAGGAATGCAGGGCTGGTTCAATATTAGGAAAACTATTAGAATAATTGACCATATCAATAACAAAACCAACAGAAATCATGTGATTATCTTAATAGATACAGAGAAAGACTTTGACAAAATACAGCACCTATTCCTAATAAAAACACTAGAAAGTATAGGAATAAGTGGAGCTTACCTTGAAATGATAAATAGTATCTTTCTAAAGCCATCAACAAACATTATCTCTAATGGAGAAAAGTTGGAAACCTTTGCAACACAATCAGGGGTCAAGCAAGGTAACCTATTATTACCTCTCTTATTTAATATTATACTAAATATTCCAGTTATAGCAATAAGAGGAAACAAAAGAGATTAAAGACATTAGAATAGGTACTGAGGAAACAAAACCATTACTCTTTGTAGATGATACAATGTTATACTTAGAAAATCCTACAGAATCAACTAAAGAACTACTTGAAATTATAAACAACTTAAGCAAAGTTACAAGATACAAAATAAGCCCATATAAATTATCAGCATTTCTTATATTACCAACAAAGTCTTATATTACTGACAACTTAAGCAAAGTTACAAGATACAAAATAAGCCCATATAAATTATCAGCATTTCTTATATTACCAACAAAGCAGAAAGAGTTGCAGTGAGATAGCCAAGAATTTATTTAATTTTCTTGTGATAGCTGCGAATTAGGAATCAGAGGGATGCCCATCAAATGGGCAATGGCTAAACAAGCTGTAGTATATGATCACAATGGAATATTATTGTGCTGTAAGAAATGACAAGCAAGATGATTCCAGAAAAATCTGGAAAGACATATTAACTGATACATAGTGAAATAAACAGAACCAGCAGAATGTTATACGTAGTAACAGCAATATTGTTTGAGGACCAACTTAGCCATTCTCAGCAATATGATGATCTGAGACAATCACAAAGGAGTAATGATTAAGAATATTATCTATCTCCAGAAAAAGAACTGATGTTCACTGAATACAGACTGAAGCACACTGTATTTTACTTTCATGCATATTTTTCTTTTGAGTCTGCTTGTACAAAATGACTAATATGGAAATGTTGTATACAACTGCACATGTATAACCTATATCTGATTGCTTACCTTCTCAGGGAGGGGAGAGAGTAGGAACCAAGGGAGGGATAAAATTTGGAACTCAAAACTTTAAATAAAAATGTTGAAAAAAGAAAAAAATCCTGAAAGCTATAAATTCTATCCAGTATTTTCTAACAAAGAAAGTTGGCAGATTTGAGGAAGTGTCTGATAAAATGAGTGTTACCAAAGAATTTTGATGTTCATAATAAACAACGTACTGAAGTTAAAAAAAAAGAAAAGAAACTACTTTACATGACTGTGGCCATACCTTTTTCCATACAAATAGCAATACTTACAAATCATATTTATCATTCATTAAAATGATATAGAAGGATCCATACACTCAATTTAGGTCAGTCACTGTCCTTGAAAGTCACAAAACATTTTTAAAAAGAATTCTATAATTCAAACTTTCTCCCAACTGAGACTGTTCCCTCCATTAGTCCACTGTCAGATATCATTATATTTGCAACTTGAGAAAACAAGCTTTATCAGAAATTGTTGCATGATGTTTAATTATTTTGACTATTTATGTGAACATTTTCCCTACCCTTGAAACTGCTGGTTCTGTAGTTTTATAAAACATTGCCAGCGAAGAGTCGAGGGGCAGCTCATCATTATTGTCAGAGGATGATAACCCCAAATGAAATGACGACTCCGTATAAATCCCATAATATATATGGTTGAACAGTAGGACAAAATGTCTGACTATCATTTAATCTTTCCTCTAGCTCAGATTCCAGAGAAAGAAAGAGATTCATGTCTCACAGTATCAAAAGTACCCTGGATAATAACCAAGCCTGTGCTCTGCATAGAGCAGGTCTTACTTGACAGTTGTTGATTGAAAATACAAGGCTATGGCTCTGAAGTAAGTTTAGAAAAAAGAACACCATTCTTTCTATTTCTACTGCTCACAAGATAATCTCGAATGTTATACATTTTCCACAATGTTGACATGGGATCTAGGCTTCGAAGATTTACAACTCCAGGATGGCTATTGGCTACAGGTATCTGGCCATGAGGGAAGGAGAGTCAAGCAATCACTCAACCAATCAATCATTTAAGAAGTATTCAGCAATCACCTATTAATATATGAAAGGAACTAAGCTAGGGGTGGGGATACAAAATTTAAAAAGTGAAAAAAGATACCATATGCCCAAATAAATATATGTAAATTACTATAAGGTAATAGGGAACTCAGAGCTAGAAGGATCAAGAAAGAAGTCCTGTAACAGATAACATATGAGCTAAGGAAACAAGCACTTCTAAGAGGTAAGGGAAAGAAGATAGTGAATTCTAGGCATATGGTATACCCTGTGCAAGGGACCAAGCACTGGGTAAAGGGAGCGTCATGATGGTGGCTATAACTTCACCTCCCTCCCATCATCTCCTCACCAACATTCTTTAAAAAGCATTCCAATCACATATAGGCAGGAGTAAACAAGGAGAAACAGTATATCAGTTTTCCTAAGTAAGTGAAAGTCTTGGGTAGATGTTAAAGAAGACACATCTGACAGGAAAAGTAGGTTGGTTCCAGATTCTACAGGAGGGATGGGGAACCGGTGGCCTTAAGGCCACAAGTGGCCCTATAAGTCTTCAAAAGTGGACCTTTGACTGAATGCAAATTTCACAGAATAAATGCCTTTAATAAAAGGATTAGCTCTATAAAACTTGGACTCAGTCAAAAGGCAACACCGTAAGACCTAAAGGCCACATGTAGACTCAAAGCCACAGGTTCCCAGTCCCTGGCCTAGAATGCTACAAGTGCAGGATTTCTACTTCCTTCTCCAGGTAACCATAAGTTGCTGGGAGATTCTGAGAAGAGAGGGGACATAAATCAAATCAATGTTTTAGGAAAATTAATCTCTCTTAGATATATGTATGATGTATTAGATGGAGGGAAGCTTGAAGAATAGTTAGGAGAGTATTTCAGTAACACAGGCATTAAAGGGATAAAGGCTCGAACAAAGGTTGTGGCAATGGGAGTTGAAAGAAAGGAACATATAGAAGAGACGTTGTGAATAAAAAACTGATAGATAACTGACTGACTGGATAAATCAAACAAAAGTAAAGAAGTGAATGACCACTCTGATCTATTTTCTCTGTCACACCAATTTGTACTTAACACTTTGTAATTTGCGAAACGGATAGCTAAGTGGTGCAGTGGATAAATGGCTGGGACAAAACTCATGAGGACTCCTCTTCCTGAATTCTAATGTCTTCAGACAATAGCTGTGTGACCCTTGGCAAGTCATTTAACCCTATTTGCCTTAGTTTCCTCATCTATAAAATGAGTTGGAGAAGGAAATGTCAAACTATTCCAGTATCTTTGGCAAAAAAACTCCAAATGGTGTCATAAAGGGTAGGAAACAACTGAAATGACTGAACAACAATAACAACAATTTGTGAAACAGGTTACTGGACTAAGACTTTTCTTCTCTCTGAGAATCTCTCTCTCTCTCTCTCTCTCTCTCTCTCTCTCTCTCTCTCTCTCTCTCTCTCTCTCTCTCTCTCTCTCTCTCTCTCTCTCTCTCTCTCTCTCTCTCTCTCACGCTGTAAATCAGTGGGCCCAAAGGAAGTGCTTAATAAGGGCTTCTTCATGGGTTGATTTATATTTATTTGTCAGTACCTCAAAACTAACTCTAAATTTATAATCTACAATCAATAAATAAACATTTATTAAGCATCTACTCTGTGCAAGGCACTGTACAAAGTATTCAGAAAGAGGTAAAAGATAGTCTGCCCTCAAGGAGCTTACATCTAATGGTATCTTCCTCCCTAAACCTTTCTCTCAGCTTCGTTATTTTTATTAATGATACTACTGTTGTCCCAATCATCTAGGTTTGAAACGTGAGTAAACACTGACTCCTCCCTCCCTCTTATCCCCAACATCCATTCAGTTGTCAAATCCTATCAATTCTATTTCTAAAGTCTATCCCACACATATCTGCACCTCTGAACTCACAGAGTCATCATTCTAGTTGAGATATCATTTCCCATTACTAATTGTAGTTGTCTCCTTACTAATCTGGCTCCAGTCTTGTACCTCTTCATTTTTGTTCTTTACACAAGTGACAAAATAATCTTTCTAATGCAGAGGTCTCACCATTTCATTTCCTAACCTTAAAAACTTTTAGTGACATAATATAACAATTATGTTATCCTTATCTGGCAAATTCCTTATTACCCTAGCATTTACAGCATTGCATGTTATTTCTCACTATTTCTTACCCCCTTCACGTGTGATTTCCCATTCTCAAATGTACTCAAATGTCAATATATTTCAGACAAAATGAACTATTAGCTTCTCTTCTCATCTTATTCTACACTCTCTTGCCTCCATGCTTGGAATGTACTCTCTTCTAAATCCCAGATGTGGAAATTCTTCTCCCATCTCCAATGATCAACTATATACATATCTATTTACATGTTGTATCCTTTACCCGTCCTTACCAATTAGAATGGATATAAGCTCCTTCAGGGAAGGGACTTTTTTTCTGCTTTGTCTTTTTACCCTCAGTGCCTTCCACAAAGCAGCAGGTACTTAACAAAGGCTTGTTAGACTTTTGGATAAACATTTATGTAAACATTTATATAAACACTGTATTCCTCTATTAGAGCATAACCTCATTGAGGGCAATAATTATGTCCTTTTTCATCTTTGTATCCACAGCATCACATTCCAGTTAATGTGGTCTATTGGTATCTGCATGGAGTTGTATTCTGACATCTTTTTTGTTTGGTTTTGTTTTTTGATTTATGCTGTCAAAAATTTTAATAAATGTCATTCAATTGCTGCTTCAACATTATAAAGTCTCTTGATGCAGCAGTGGTGAGGGACTCAACAGAAGCCTAGAAAAAAAATGGAGATTAGTAAGTACACTTTGGGGAATGGAACCAGATGCTGAATGGCATTCAGGGAACATAATTTTGCATTATGCCACTAGCTCTGAAAATTGAAAAATTGATTTATGCCCTATTGAAGCCTGATGTTTACATGTGAAATCCTGAGAACAATTGCCTTCAATTTCCAGGTGGGCCTACAAAAGGAGAAGGTCACAATATATACTATTCCATGAGGTTGAAACCCTGGAGAACAATGTTCAAAACTCTTTGTAGACCTCTATCTAATTAAAATAACATTCACCTTTAAAACGCACTGTCAATTCAACATACCACAAAATGCAGTAGGAATTATATAAATGCTTACTACAATACACACCTCAAGGCACCTGAAAAAATATTAATTGAAATATTATTTGAATTTAAAATGAAGAAAGGAATAATTTGAATGGAATTTGTACATAAGTCAAATTTTTAAATGATTGCTTGAAGCCTTGGAAGGGAGGTGAAGAGGCTTATTTAAGGAGAATTTTCCAAAAAATGAATCAGCAGGGTGAAAAGTTTACTTGGAATTTCAAAAAGCTAAAGGAAAAATGAAAACAATTCTCACTAAGAAACACAGAATGGAATAACAGTAGAATGTCATTCAACTTCAAAGTGGTGATAACAGTGAAAATGGGACTACATTGCACAGGGAAGTGTCTTGAAAATCTATGAAATAATTTTCAATTCAGAAGTATGGAGAAAGAAAGTGAATTTACAATGAAAGAGGACCTTGATGTATTTATATAAAGAATATTGTTTTCCATAATCTTATATTTAAATTTAAGCATTCAGATTTAGTTGATTTTATTCTTTAATTCAACCAAGTGAATATTTAAAAACTGCACAGCAACATGTCTATCACTTCTCTACTCTCATAGACACAACCCTAGAAGAAGCTATCATCACCTTTCACTTGGCCTATTGCATATTATTCTACTTGGTTTTCCTGCCTCAAGTCTCTTCTTACTCTAACCATCCTCCACACAACTGCAAAAGTGAGATTCTTAAAGCACTAACACATCCATGTCACTCCCCTACTCAATATACTTAGGTGACACCCTATTTTCTCTGGGACAAAATACAAATTCTTCTGGCATTAAAGCCCTTCTAAATTTGTATCTGGAATACCATTTTACCATTATTATATATAAACCTACCTTCACACACTCTACAATCCAGAAAAACTGGCCTTTTTCTTGTCTCTCCCATATTGCGGTGCATTTACTGTTTCTGAGCCTTTGCCTCTCTCTCTCTCTCTCTCTCTCTCTCTCTCTCTCTCTCTCTCTCTCTCTCTCTCTTTTTGTTTGGGCAATGGGGGTTAAGTGACTTTCCCAGGGTCACACATCTAGTAAGTGTTATGTGTCTGAGGTCATATTGGAACTAAGGTCCTCCTGAAACCAGGGCCAGTGGGCTATCCACTTTGCCACCAAGCTGCCTCAAGCCTTTGTAAAGATTGTGTTCCATGCTTGGAATTTATTCCTTTCTCAACTCTATGGTTTAAAATCTCTAGCTTCCAGAAAAGCTGACTTTAAAGACTGTCTTTACTGTACAGGGCATTACCAATTCCCCCTTGCTGCCAGTGGCCCTTCTGTGACCTTCCATTAAGTTTGTAGATACTTTTATGTATTATAAGCTGTTTGAGAAAAGGAACTGTTTCAATTGTTTTTATCTCTTTGGCACATGACAAGCACTTAATAAATGTTTGTCAATTGACTGAACATCCATTATGTGAAGGACACCAAAATAGTCCTTAGGTAATGGGGGTACCAAAGAAATTGAAGAAAAAGTTTGTGTCTTCAAAGTACTACTGTATGGAGGAAGAGGCGCACACATGCCACAGATATACAAATATGCATGCAGAAAATAATACATATATGGGTGTATATATATGTATATATATATATATATATATATATATATATATATTATATATATATATATATATATATATATAAAATAATATAAAATAATTTCAAGAACAAGAAAAGACTGGCATCAGGGATGGGGAGAGTAATGTCCATTGTAGAAAGAAGCAACTGCTCTGTACTTCGAAGGTAGCCAGTAAATAAACATTTATTAAATACCTACTATGTGCTAGGCAAGGGGTTAAGCACCAGGGACACAAAAAAAGAGGCAAAAGACAGACCCACCCCTAAAAGATCCTGTAATCTAATATGGGATATGACAAACAAATAAATACATCCAAACAAGCTAAAGATTCCACAAGGCAGAAAGGAAAAGAAGCATATTTCAAAGATGGGACACTTATGCAAAGACACTGAGGTTGGAAATAGAATGTCCTTTTTTGTTGTTTTCTGCTTATAAATTTGAACTTAAACATGAAATATAATTGGTATTTGTGTAAATGTAATAGAACAAATAAGATGTTACAAAAAATTTCAGGACTCCATTATGTTCACTTTGCTTTTCAATTTATAGTAAGATCAACAAAGAGCATTCTAAGTCAATCTCCTTTACATAAGTAGTGTATAGCAGGCCTGACATTTGAACCCATTTCCTGTAATTCCATGCCTAGCATAAGTGCATAGATGTACAGAATTTTAGACTGAGAATGGAACTCAATGGCTATTTAGTCCAAATCAGACCTAATGACAAATCTTTGCTATAATTTACATGATAAGAGGTCATTGAGTATCTTCAAAGATCTACCAGGAGAATATAAAATTTTTGCCTGTGAGATCTATGGATAAGGGAAGAATTTATGTTCATTATGCTCAGAGAACATTACAGGATATAAAATGGATGTTTTTAATTACATGAAATTAAAATTATTTTGTATAAACAAAACCAATGCAATAAAATTAGCAGAAAATAGGAAACTTGATGGAGAGGGGATCACAGAAAATTTCTGTGGTAAAAGCCTTATTTCTCAAATATATAGAGATCTAAGTCAAATTTATAATACTATCAGTCATTATACAATTAATAAATGATCAAAGGATATAAAAAGACAGTTTTCAGGAGAAGAAATCAGAACTGTCCATAGAGAAATAAAAATTAGAACAACTCTGGCATACCACCTTATGCTTATCAAATTGGATACTGTGACTGAAAAGGAAAATGACAAATGCTGGAGGGAATATGGAAAACTTGGAGCAGTAATGTTCTATTGGTGGAGTTGTGAATTGGCCCAAGCATTCTGAAGAACAATTTGGAAGTATGACCAAAAGGATAAAAACTTGTCTGTCTCCCAAAGACATAAATGAAAAAGGAAACTGACCTATATATATATGTACATATACACATATACACATATATATACACATACACATACATACATATATATGTGTGTGTGTGTGTGTGTGTATATATATATGTATATATATATATATATATATATATATATATATATTTATTTATATTTATAGCAACCGTTTTCAGTGAGAAAAAAATTAGAAATTGTACAGAAGTTCATCAACTGGGAAAGGGCTGAACAAGTTATGGTATGTGATTTGTGATGAATTATTATGATGCTATAAGAAATAACAAGCATTATGTTTTCAGTAAAACCTGGTATGACTTCTGTGAACTTATGCAAAGTAAAACGGAACACTGTACAAAGTAACAGCAAAGGAGAGAGAATTTGGAACTCAAAATATTTTTTTAAAATGTTAAAATTTTTTGTTCATATGTAACACAGAAATATTTAACAAAATAAATAAAAATATATCAGGAGGAGGAGAGAGAAAGATATCCCAGGACAGGAAACCTACCATCTCCTGAGATGACCCATTCCACTTTTGGATAACTCCAATTGTTAGGAAGTTGTTCTTGAAATTAAAAATAAATATGACTCTTTGCAGTTTCCACTTCTTGTTACTGGTTCTGTAGTAGTTTAAGGCCAAACATAACAAGTCCAATTCCTCTTCTATAAGTGCACCTTTGAAACACATGAAGACCACTATCATGTTACTCTGGAGCTGATTCTCTTCCAGATTTACAATCCCCAGTTCTATCAACTAATCTTTAAATAATCTTGTTGTTCAAATTCTCCAATATCATGTTCAATAAACGTTTCTCAGTACAAATACAACTGACCTATGATGACTGAGAGTTCAAGAGTGCAGGGAACGGATGTGGTGAACTTCAGTATTTACCGGAAGAAGCAACAAAGGACTAGATATTCAGGAGATTGTGAAACCAAAAATACTGTTTGGGTGACCAATCGGGATTCTGCTATGTTTGTCTTTCAGCTGATGGCACTCACTAATTTTCTATATGTGAAAAATAAACTAGTTTATTTTCTTAAAGAAAATTTTGAAAGGCAAAGAAAAATGCCTTATAGAACTCTGACTTATTCTGACAATGAAAAATTCTTAGAACGAATGGAAGAAATAGTTTAAGAAGAAAACTATTAAAATAAAAGTATCCTAAAGAGGCTGAAAGGACTATAAACCAAGGCTACCAAGCAGAAGATGATGAAGGGGAAAGATAAAACATCTGAATTTGATTGTATGCATTTCGTATATTATAGAGAACTTGTGAAACTTTGTTGAATCTACTGACCCAACCAAGTTCTGATGGCTCATGTGGAAACAAAACTCATAAGGTATCTGGCAACAAGCAAATTGCTAAAAGAGACCTAGAAAGTATCTTTAGGGATTATCAAGACCTGAATATGAAACTGAAGAACATGGGGCACAGTTAATATTTTCAGCTTTTGTTTCAATTAAAGGTTATCATTTTGAAAAGAATGGAATATATAGGAAATGAATAATTGGATATATAGGGGTTGACAAAGAGGAAGATTTGGATTTCTGGGGTTTTCACTCAAGATACCAGAATAATGGATTGTTGACTAGGGTCAGAGTGCATCTCAGAAGGACTGTGAAGAATATGTTTGACCATAGCTTCACTAAGAAAATATTCATATAAAACCATAAACAGGGACACTTTGGCAGATATTAAAAACAACATTAGATGAGATAGCCAGTAATTAATAGGGGAAAATAACTGGTATGAGAGTTGGGAACCATATTCTTGACTTTACATAAGTTGACATTCCACTGCTCAGGATAAGAGTAATAGGAAGTGAACTAGAAAATTTCATGTGTGATGGTAAATACAACCTCTTAGACGTCACTTAGATTTGGTGGGATGGGACCCAAGATTACAATGTAATAATATAACATTGACAAATAAGATGGAACCTCTACATCTCTATTTTTTTTCTTCTATCTTTGCTGTCATATAGATTGATCGTGAGACCAGAAAGGGTGGAGGAAAGTTGTACTCATAGTTTGACTGTATTTGAGCACGGCATTTCACAAGGTTTCCTGGGTTGTTCTTCTAAATATGCTAATAGGTAGTTAGCAAAGGGTAGTTAAAGACTTTCTGAAGGAAGACCTCTAATAAAATGCCTTGATGTTCATTTATCAGTTTTTCCTGGATGTGCAATGCGGGATTAAAAAATCATACAGGTAGAGTTTTTAAGGTACCTTAGAGCAGTGATGTCTAACTAAAATAGAAATGGTGGACACTAAATCATTCATAAAAATCCCTGTGCACCTCATATTGATTTAGAAAATCCCATTTTAACATGATCTGTATTATACTGTATTTGTAATCATTTTCTTAAATGTTTCCCAACTGCATTTTAATTAGTTTGGGCTGCACTTGGGAGTGCTGCTGCTAGCTATGTGTTTGACACCTCTGCCTTAGAAGCCATCTCTCCTTTTACAGATGAGGAAGATGAGGCAGAGAAAGGCAAAGTGAGTTGCTCATAGTCACATAGCTAGTTAAGTGTCTGAGCAAAGATTTAAACTGTGGTCTTCTTGCCTCTCAGTGCTGCATTCTAACCTACATGCCAGTGGTTCTCAAGAATGTGGTCTTGAGAAACTTGTGGGTTGCTAAAACACCTTGCACGGGTACACAGCATTAAAACTATTTTCAAGATAATGCTGTACCATTTTGTTTCTTACTATGGTAAACATGAATAAAAATAACCCACATAAGCAAAAGCTTTTTGAGGTCTTCAATAACTTTTAAGAATGTAAAGGTCTCCCGAGACCACAATGTTTAAGAAACATTACACTATGTAATACTGCCTCTGATTTATCTCAGTGACTTCACAAAAGACATAAGGGGAATGATCATCAAATTTTTAAATTAAGTTAGCAATGGTAGCTAATTTAGTGGATACTATAACCAGAGTCCCACCAAATCATAATATCATGCAACATACTGATACAATATGAATCTTATCATTTATCTGCATCCCAACTATTACTAATAAATTAATGGCCCTTGCAAAATTTGTAAGTCCTGACAGCCTGCACTATTCTAACAAGATGAAATGCAATAGGGATAAATGTAAAGTACTGCATTTGTAAGGGGCAAAGGGAAGAATACTTACACAATTATGAGAAAGGAAGGATGTTTCTGGGCGATGGTTTACTTGATAAATGCCTAAGTCGAAAATGAGTCCTATGACATGGCAGCTTGAGTAAACAGAATACTGTCGTTCTCTAAGGATCATTCATAGAAGGGCAGTGCCCAAAACAAGAGATCAAAGCCATACTCTACTGACCAAACTTAGACTATCATATTCATTTGGATCAAGGGGAAGGAAGAGACTTTATTATATTTACATTATAGATTTGCAGTTTCATGTGCAATATGTTTTTATTATTCTATGTCATGGAAATGATTATTTTATTCCATAAATTAAAAATAAATAAATAAAAGTTTTAAAAGAGGTGCTGGGAAAATCTGGATTAGGAAAGAGAAGCCTTGATTTAGGAAAGTGGGGAGGGAGCATAATAGCGGCATTTAAATGTTTTAAAGGCTGTTGGCTTGAAGATAATAAATTACTTTCTGTTACTTTAGGAGGCAGAATTAGGACTAATGGGCAGAAGCTATAATTATATATTTTTTTAAATATAAATTTATTTTCAGTTTTCAATATTTACTTCCACGAGATTTTAAGTTCCAAATTTTCACCCCATCTCACCCCTACCCCTACCCCAAGATGGCATGCATTCTGAATGTCCCTTCCCCTAGTCTGTCCTCTCTTCTATCTCTTATCCCCTTCTCTTATCCCCTTCCCTTCTATTTTCCTATAGGGCAGGACCGACTTATATGCCCCATTTCCTGTATTTCATATTTCCCAGTAGCATGTGAGAACATTTTTTTAAAACATATGTTTTTAAAACTTTAGGTTTCAAATCTTCTCCCTTCCTCCCTCTCCACCCACCCTCAATGTAAAGGTAAGCAACTCAATGTAGGTTATACATGTGCTGTTATGTAAAACACTTCCATAGCAGACATATGAAAAACTAACTCTATTTCCCTTAATCCTGTCTTTCCCTCCCATTTATTTTATTCTTTCTTTTGACCCTGTCCCTCCTCAGAAGCATTTGCTTCAGGTTACCCCCTTTACCAATCTTCCCTCCTGTCCATCATCCCCCTGCTCTCTTGTCCCCTTCTCCCCCTATTTTCCCACAGGGCAAGACAGATTTCCTTACAAAATTGAATGTGTATGTTATTCCCACCTTAAACCAAATCCTATGAGGATAAGATTCACTCATTCCCTCTCACATTCCCACATTTCCCCTCCACCTTAAGAGCCTTTTGTTTTCTTGGTTTTTTTTGTGAAATAATTTATCCCATTCTATCTCAATCTTTCCTCTTCTCTGAATATAATCCTCTCTCATCCCTGAATTTTATCCTCCAGATGTGACCCCTTAATCTTCAACTCACCTGTGCCTTCTATCTGTCTATCTATCTATCTATCTATCTATCTATCTATCTATCTATCTATCTATCTATAATCTATCTATCTATCTAATTTTTTTCCTCCAACTATCCTAATACTGACAAAGGTCTCATGAGTTATAAATATCATCATTCGATGAAGGAATGCAAAACAGTTCAACCTTAATAGGTCTCTTATAATTTATCTTTCCTGTTTACCTCTTCATGTTCCACTTGAGTCTTATATTTGAAAATCAAATTTTGTATTCAGCTCTGGTCTTTTAATCAAGAATGCTTAAAAGTCCTCTATTTCACTAAATGACCATTTTTTCCCCCTGAAGAATTGTACACAGTTTTGCTGGGTAGGTGATTCTTGGTTATAATCCTATCTCCTTTGACCTCCTGAATATTATATTCCATGCCCTGCGGTCCTTTAATGTAGAAGCGGCTAAATCTTATATTATCCCGATTGCGTTTCCACAGTACTTCAATTGGTTCCTTCTGGTAGCTTGTAATATTTTCTCCTTGACCTGGGAACTCTGAAATTTGGCTACAATATTCCTAGGAGTTTTCCTTTTGGGAATCTCTTTCAGGAGGAGATCTGTAGATTCTTTCAATTTCTATATTGCCCTCTGGTTCTAATATATCATGGCAATTTTCCTTGATAATTTCTTGAAAAATGATATCTAGGCTCTTTTGTTGATCATGGCTTTCAGACAGTCCAATAATTTTTAAATTCTCTCTCCTGGATCTGTTTTCTAGGTCAGTTATTTTTCATATGAGATATTTCACATTCTCTTCTAATTTTTCATTCTGTTGGATTTGTTATACATTGTCTTGATTTCTCATAAAGTCACTGGCCTCCAATTGCTGTATTCTAATTTTTAAGGAAGTATTTTCTTCAGTAATCTTTTGGACTTCCTTTTCCACTTGGCCAATTTTCTTTTATAAGGCATTCTTCTCCTTATTGGTTTTTTGGACCTCTTTTGCCATTTCGGTTAGGCTATTTTTTAAGGTGTTATTTTCTTCAGTATTTTTTTGGGTCTCCTTTAGCAAGCTATTGACTTGTTTTTCAGGATTTTCTTGCATCACTCTCATTTCTCTTCCCAGTTTTTCCTCTACTTTTCTTACTTGCTTCTAAAAATCCTTTTTCAGCTCTTCCAAGGCCTGGGACTGATTCACATTTTTCTTGGAGGCTTTGTATGTAGGAACTTTGACTCAGTCGTCTTCGTCTGTTTGTATGTTTTGATCTTCTTTGTCACCAAAGTAAAATAATATAGCCTGACTCTTTTTGTGCTGCTTTCTCATGATCCCAGCCAATTACTTGAGTTTTAAACTCTTTGTTAAGGTAAGAATCTGCTTCCAATGTGGAAAATGTACCGTCCCAAGCTTTGGGGGTTTACGTAACTGTTTTCAGAGATACTTGTAGGGACCTGTAAATTTTCAATTCTTGCAAGGTGGTATGATAATTTGCAAGGTGTTTATTCTTTCCTGGCCTATGATGTGGTCTATTAGTGACCACAAGCACTCCTTTCTCACCTGAAACTGTGAGGAAGGTTTCCTGTCCACAGCCACTACAAGCTCCACGATGCCAGTGCTCCTCCTCACCCCAGGACAACTGTCCAGAACTGTGACCCACATCCAAGTACAGGCAAAGCAAGAGATTCCCACCTCAGCACCGGCAGGGAAATCCCTGCAATCCCCTCTGATCAGCCACTTGATTCCCCCCTCAGTCTGTGGGCCAGAAGCTCGGGAAGCAGTTGCCTACCCCAGTGCCAAGTTATTGAGGAACTAGAGCTGAGACCCTGCCTTCGTCTAACAGCACTTCAGAAACAGACTTTTCCCACTGACCTTCTAAGTTGTCTTTAGCATTCATGGATTGAGGAGTCTGGAAACCACCACAGCTGCCTGCCATTCAGTCCTCTGAGGCTTGCTTCAGGTCCACTGAGGCCTGCGTATCCTTGCCGCCCTGCACTCAGCTCCCAGCCCGGCGCCGTATACCTTTCTGATCAATCATCCAGGTTGGTTGTCTTGGGCTGGAAATTTGTTTCACTCTGTTTTTTTCTGGGTTCTGCTGCCTTAGAGTTTGTTTAGAACCATTTTTAAAGGTATTTGGAGAGGTTTGGGGGATAGCTCAAGCAAGTTGCTTCTTTCACTCCACCGCCTGGGGTCTGCCCCAGAAGCTGCAAGTATTATTAACAACAACAACAATAGAGAGCCTATGTGGCATAATGGATAGAGAGGTAACCTGAAAGACTAGAAGAACTCATTTCAAGCTCCTCCTATTATATTTATTATCTGTGTGACCCTGAACAAGTCATCCAAAGTTTCAATAATCTAGATTATAAATTACAAGAAGGAGCCAACATGTTTTAGTAGATGTAATTTCCTTAAATGGGAAATCCCAATAATAATGAAATCACAGTTCAAGTCCCTATCCCTAGTAAAATTACTGATGTTCATATAATGTTTTAAGGTCTTTAAAGCACATCATCTCAATTGAATCTTAAAGTAACCCTTTGAGTTGATGCTAGTATCACCCCCAGCTTATATAGGAGGATTGGGAGATTCAGCAAGTCAAAGTGTCCCATAACATAGCTAGTTAAGTGGCTGAGGCAGGATTCAATTTGAAGTCTTTCTATTTCCAAGCCCAACTTTGAATTCTATCAACCATAGTTGATTTTGGTAATTTCTGAAGAACATCTTCCTAACAATCAGACCTACAACAAATACATTTGACTACCTTGTGATACAGTGGGTTCCTTGTTTCAAAGAAAGGAAGGAAATCAAGCAGGGGCGTTGTTGGGGGTTGTGGGTTTGGGTATGAATATCAGGTAGGAGCTTGAACCAGACTATCTCAATGTCTTTCTAGTCACTCTGCATTGGAGGAGTCAAACTCCCACTACCACATTTAATGACCTTGCATTTTCTAGCTCAAATTGGTTTAAAAATAGTTCCTGTTCTTCATGTATGTTACATTTAGCTTGACTCTGATAATTATCTTCACTTACTGCTGCTTATTAAAAAAAAAATCTCAATTTTCTTCCTTTACAGATTGGTATTTTAAAACTTTTTGCAAATACTCACATTGCTGCATAAAACTCACATGCACCAGGATATTTTCAATGGCTTTTTGCTCTGCTTGTGACTAACTGGAAGGAAATGCAGTCTCTTCAACATTTTTTCAAAACTATTCTATTCCTTTTCTTTTCCTTTTTCTTTTATCATTAGCTTCTCTAAAAAGCACAAAATTCTGAATCACGTGAATTTACACCATTTCATATTCTACCAAAAGGAACTCCATAAGGATCAAACATGTGCAACAGTTTTCTCACATACTCTTCTCCAGAAATCTTTTCAATTTTGTCCTTTTTGAGGAGTTGGATTTTCAACTCAGCCAATAAGACTTCCAAGAGCACCCACTATCTATTTCAACAGTGTAATCAAGTGCTCTCTGAAAAATACAGTCCTGAAATTTTCTGTCATGCCATAACTTTTGGGAAACTGGATCAGAGTGTTATACTCAAAGTGGTTCCGGACAATTTGAATCCCCAAATGATGCCATATCAACCAAGTGATTGTCCCCAAAGGCTACTATCACATTCACCTGTGATAAAATTGAGAGTTATTATCCTTTGGTATTGTTGTATAATAGATCAATTAGTCTGTGATTTTCCCAGCTGGATGGAAATTTTTGTCTTCAGAAATTAGAAGAGTTTCACACTTTCTCAATCATATGTTTTCATAGTGAAGCATACATCAGTGGTGCCACAGATGAGAATTTATGTTATGAATTCTCTGATTCTTGCTTTTGGATCAAGTCACGTCAAGCCTGTTTTCTTAATTTTCCCCTTTCACATAAGTAAGTATTGTCAAATAATATTACCCCTTCTGAGAGACTATATCATGTTAAAGTACTTGTAGCAGTATATTGAAACATTTTATGAACTAAAAATCATAAACAGTGCTAAGTAGATACATGCTTCCTATGGCTACCATTTAAAAAAAAGTTTTCTAAAACAATAACTTTAAACAGAAATCTCACACTCCTTGCAAACGAATTTACTGGATTAACTATATGTGGTTCATTTTTTCCTTCCAAAAGACTATATGAGAAAATCAAATAATACACTTAAGAGTTCTTTTTATCTAATTTGTGGCTCTTTCAATATCTTACATATAAAGCATGACTGGCCCTTAAATCAATATCTTCTTTCACCCATTCTGATCATTGACAGCCAAATGCAAAAATACATTCACAACCACTTGATGAAGAAAATGCCCTGAAGGGAAAATTTATTAGCTTTTCTATACAGTAAAATAGTTAGCTTGAAGTGCTTTCAAGTAATGTTAAGATCCAGCCTCATTACAAATGACAGATGCACAACTCTAATTGAATTTTGATGTTAAAAGGGACCCAAACGTCATGGAGGTAGTCTTCTCACTTTACAATGATTCATCTCACATCATATTTTCCCTACCTACAAATGTGGAACTGGAACCCAGAGCTCCTGAATCCCATTCCAATTTCCTTCATGCCATGACATGTCATCTAATTCCATATTTTTGCTGATTATTCTAATCTGAATTGTGTCAAAAACTATTTCCATAAGGGATTTCATATATCAAACTTTAATATCATTTGTATTTTGAGATAACTCAACATTAGCATAAGCTTTGAGATGTTCTGCTATTATTCTGGCTTATCTCTAGTCAGAATAAATATCTCACACATCAAATGATGAGGATATACTGAAAGACAACAAACATTCTATTTTCCTTCTCGCTTTTCCCAATAGAAATTTCTGTCCTTAAAATGAAATATTGGAATACCCATAGCTTATAATTGCAAGTGGTTGGCAGGTAAAAACTGAAAATAAGAGTTTGACCTCAATAAAGAAAACCAAGCAGTAATGACTGTGTTAATTTAGAGTCTGTCAACTACTTAAAGAGTAATCAAGTTATCCAACATCTAATGAACAATAGTAAAATAAAGGCAAAATAAGTCATTTTTCTATGAGTGTTACTTATTTGAGATTCAGTAGACAAAATTGTATTCTTAGGATGAAGATGCTGAGAACTCTCTGACGAGATATCCCAAACTAGAAATAATATTAGAATTTCAGGAAGAGAGAGCAAAATATAAATCGAGTGATTCATTTTCTATAATAAATAAAGCTGAACTAATCTGAAAAATGTAATATATTTATTTTGACTTTATTCACAATACTTGAACATAACAGTAAATATCTAATTAAAAAGGGGAAATATAGATAAGAAAGTTTAAAATAACTAGAAATACATACAATTTAGTTTTTTATTAGAATATATATACTATGTGTCATCTAGACCAATAACGAAAATAATCTCACATCTATTAAACACAGTAGAATACACTATTCAAATTATATTAACTTTTCATTCATTCATTCATTCAGAAAGATGAGGAAATGCGCTATTCCACTTAATTTAATATTTCTGTGAACTCAGAGCAACTGTACGTAACATTTGTGGATTATCATGTTAGAAGAATTTCAAAGAAAAGAAAATATACTTATCAGTACAGCTACACTGATAATAAAAATAAATTTTTGATGATTCAGGAGGAACTTAGAGATATTGCAATTCTCAAAGGTTAACATGAACATGAATTACCATTGTAATAGACCACTGAGGAAATATTTCTGCTTTTTTTTTAAGTTTCCTGTTTGGATTTTGGAAAAATGGGATTTTGCAAATACCTTAGATAAATGGGATGGAAGTCAACAATAAAATTGCAAAGAGAAGGTACAAAAGCATATATCAAATTTCTGTTACAAGCCCAGTAGCTTGTGATAGAGATCAATGTTAGGCATAGTCTCAATTAATATATTCATTAATTAGGGAATCTAGAGAGTAAAGAACACCTTAACTAGTTTTAAATTGTATTTAAGAGTTATGAAAGTACCAACTAGGTCAGAGAAGGAACAAAAAGAGACTTAAAGTTTACCAAAGTGAACCTTAATATCCCATCTATGTCTTGGGGAAGAAGAATTTTAATATCTTCCAAATTTTTATTGATGATTGTATCTTGTTTTCTTGACTTGTTTATATTTATTAGAAGGTGGAGGAATTGTTAGGATGAAACTATTCTTTCTTTCAGAGCATATTTAGAGGGTGGTGATGCAGGAAAAATTCATCCACACATATTTCTATTCAGAATTTTATTTTACTTTATTTTTTGGCTAGGCAACTAGGTTAAGTGACTTGCCCCGGGTCACAGAGCTAGTTAAGTGGTATGCATTGGAGACCAGCTTTGAACTTGGGTCCTCCTGAATCCAGGCCCAGTGCTTTATCTACTGTGCAACCTAGCTGCCCTTCTATTCAGAATTTTAAAAGAGACTTTACTTGGCCATTTTAGACATAAATTCACTTTATTCAGTCACCCAGATAAATTGGAGCTCCAGAGAAGCTTTTGCATAAGATATCCAGACACCAGAGTCAAAAATACTTTGGCTCTTGAGTCATTTGGATAACTGTCTCAATTACCCACTTTATTTGGACCACAGGCAGTTATAGTGCATTTCAAACTTAAATGTTACAGTCAGGAAGAGCATTCTGGACTGTGCCATGGGACATGCAAGTGTCTGCCTAGGAATTGCATATGGGAGAATTAAGAAAAGAGCAATGACAATCTCCTTTTGAACTCTAGCCCTTTAAGATTGCTAGTTTTTAAATGGTTGAAAATGTTCTTGTTCAAACTCTAGTTAATGTCTATTTTGCACAGAAAGGTGTTGACAATGTTTAGTCTCATAAAGGGCATTTTGCCATTAGACAATGGCATTATTATCACAATATAATTTACAATTTATTTATTTTGAACATTCCCTTTTTAAAAAAAGTTTGAATTTCAAGTTCTCTCCCTCCTCCCTCCTCCCACCCTGTTGAGAAGGCAAGAAAAAGGATATCTATTATAGAATTGAAACCATTTAAAACGTATTTCCATATTAGCCATGTTGCAAAAACAAAGCAAGAAAAAATAAAGAAAATGAAAAAAATGCCTCAATCTATACTCAGACTCCATTAATTCTCTCTCTGGAGATACATACCATATTTCATCATATTCCTGTTGAAATGTCTTGAATCATTCCGTTGATTGGAACACCTAAGTCACTTACAGTTGCTGACCAAATAAAATATCTGTTACTGTGTACAATGTTCTCCAACTTCTGTTCACCTTACTCTGTATCAGTTCATCCAAATCTACTCATATCTTTCTAAACTATTCTGATCGTCATTTCTTATGTCACAATAGGACTCATTTAGAATCATATACCACAACTTGTTCAGTAATCCTTAGTTGATGGGTATCCTCACAATTTCCAATTTTTTTACCACCACAAAAAAAAGTTGATACAATATTTTTGTTTACATGAACGCTTTTCTTTTTTCCTTTCTGAATGTTGAAAACTAAAAATAAATTAATTATTTTAAAGAAAGAAAGTTCTTTATTTCATTAAGTATACATTCTTCTCCTGGAGGATTATACTCAGTTTTTGTTGGGAGGTTACTCTTGATTGTAATCCTAGCTTCTTTGCCTTCCTGAATATCAAATTCCAAACCCTCCACTCTTTTAATGTAGAAACTGCTAAATCTTGTGCAATCCTAATCATAGCTCCATGATATTTGAATTGTTTCTTTCTAGGTGTTTGCAATATTTTCTCCTTTACCTGTGATCACTGGGATTTGGAGATAATATTCCTGCGAGTTTTCATTTTGAGATCTCTTTCAGGAGATAATTGGTAGATTATTTTAACTACACTGTCTAGTTCTGTGATATCAGAGTAGCTTTCCTGCATAATTTCTTAAAATATTATGTCTAAGCTCTTTTTTCTTCATGGATTTTTGATAATTATTTTTAAATTATCTCCTTCCAATAGGTTTTCCAGGTCAATTATTTTTCCAAAGAGGTATTTCACATTTTCTGGCATTTCTTTCATTGTTGTGACTTCGTTTTACTGGGTTTTTTTGATGACTCATAGAGTCATTAGTTTCTAGTTGCCCAATTTTAATTTTTAAGAATTATTTTCTTTAGTAAGCTTTTGTAGCTCTTTTTCCATTTGGCCAATTCTTCTTTTAAGGAATTTTTTCCTTCACTGAAACTTGTGCATCTTTTACCATTTGGTCAATTCTGATTTTTAAGGTGTTATTTTCTTCAGTTTTTTTATGCCTTTTTTATTGAGCTGTTGACTCTTATTTCATGATTTTCTTGCACCAGTCTCATTTCTTTTCCCATTTTTCTTCTACCTTTTTTGATTTTTAAAATTTTTTTAAAGCTGGTCCAGGAAGCCTTGTTGGGCTTGTGTCCAATTTATATTTATAATTTATCCTTTTTTTTCCCCTTTCAGGCTTTGCTTTTAGCTATTTTGACATCACTGACTTCTTCTTAGTTTCACTGTCACCATAGTAGCTTTTTATGTTCAGGTTTTTGTTGTTGTTGTTGGCTCACTTCCCCGTCCTATCTCTTGACTTTCAACTTTATGTTAAACTTGGGGACTGCTCCTCAGGGGTAGGTGGGAGATACTGTCCCAAGCTTCAGGCTTCTTGTACTACTGTTTTCAGGCCTAGGTCTGGGGTCTGTAAATTTTCAGTGCTTCCAAGGTGGTATGATCCAAGGAAAGGCGTGGTTCCTACTTTCTTGGCCTGTGTTGTATCCTTTACTTAAGAAGCAACATTGCTCCCCTTCAGCAACATGTACTAGTATTCCTTTTTGCCCTACTACTATGGGCCACATCCCCTGCTCGTCTGCAGCTTCCACTCTTAGTTCTCCTTTCTGCCTTGGAACTGAGACGAGAAATTCTGCTTCCTTGTGAGTGAGCAAAAACACTCTTCTCTGCCCTGGATCTGTGACCAAGGACTCTATTTCTCTTCAATTCTATGTGCTAGCATTCCTGTTCACCCTGGAACTGCATTCTAGAGCTGTAACCCAGTATATAGGAAATACAACAGGGTCCTACAACAAGTGCCAGCAAAGGGGACCCTGTGTAGGCTCTTTTTCACCAGTTGTTTGACCCCCTTGCTTTCTCTGGGATGACAGCTCCTGAAGCTGCTGCTGCTGCTGTTGCAACTGCCTACAAGACCTGCTGCCAGTATTACAACCATGTATACACTGTGCAGGTCTCTGCTCCAGTATCAGAGTCCTCTCTAAGCAACCTCCTAAGTTGTCCTGGGATGGAAAAATGTTTCACCCTGACTTTTTATTGACTCTGCCACTCCAGAATTCTAATTTGAGGCAGTATTTTAAAATTATCTGGAGGGAAATATTGAAAGAGGTCAGCAGGGCTCCTGCCTCTACTCTGTCCCCAACGTCTACATTATTATTATTATTATTTTAAAAATAAAAGTAACAAAATAACATTTGAAGACCCGAGATCAAATACTCTAATCAAGGGACTCTCAAGGTACTAGCAAGTTCCTGTACTGTTATTATCTATCCCAAGTTTCTCAATCACAAACTCAAAGTTATGCTCCACACTTTCTAATCTCCTATCCCTAATCTCAAAGTAACCCTCCTGTTTCATCCATAAAGTTATTACCATTGACACTCAGGACTGAAAAATGCCTATGTCCAGGAAGACAAATTAGCTAAAATCGCCAGTGGCCCATGACATTAAATTTGAGGGCACTTGTATAGGCTGAGTAGAAATGGCCTGGTAGGAGTCACAGTAAGAAGACAACACAAAAAAATGACAGAGGCAAATGCTGAAATGATGCACCTTGAGGCCAAGAGCAGCAGATGGTGGAGGTATTCAAACTAAGAGCCAAAGACTGAGGGGATATATCCAGGCATAATCCCAGAAGAGTAGAGATGATGACTTGCAGACCCTAGAGAGGTAAGGCACTTCAGTCCAAATGAGAACTCTGTCTTGGCCCTCAGTCTTAACACTTACTCCTTAGCACTATATTCCAACATACCCCAAAGGCAGTGCCTAGATATGTCCACAATGGCAGCTACCACGGAGATGCCTTTACTGTTCCCATAGCCTGAGATAACGTTAAGTAGGTCATAGGCTATTTCTTTCTCGCCATCTATTAGAGAGAAATTTACTAAAATGATAGATAGCATTTATAAAGCACTTTATAGTTACAAACCAGCTTATATCCATTATATAATTTGTTCCTCACAGTAAGAAAGCACAAATATTAGTAAGTAGTATAAATATTACTGTGCCAATGTAAGTAGTGTAGACATGACTATTCCCGTATTACATAGAGACAGCCTTATAGTAAGAAAGACCTGATTTCAAGTTTTGCCTGTAACATGTGTTGACTTTGTGACCCTGGACAGCTGACTTATCATAGTAGCATGCCAGATATCTCTATAACTAAGTTGTAGAGAAGGTGCCTATCTCCATGGTTAGGGGAGTTCCTCATACCAATCAATTCACAGGCTAATCAAATTGATTTTTTCTTTTAAGCGATTAGAAGACCAAAGAAAAAATAATTTGCTCGAGGCCACTAAAGCAGTCAATGATAAAACCTGGACTTGAACACAGATTTTCAGAATTCAAGTCAACATTTTCCCTATTTTACCATACTGCTTTTGAATGTCTTCTCTTTGCTCTTCTTTCTCAATTTCTTTCTACCTTTTTTCTTTTTCTTAGCAATCAGGGTTAAGTGACTTGCACAGCTAATAAGAGAATGAGACTGGAATTGAACTCAGTTCCTCCCGACTTCAGCTGTCCCTCCCCCTTTCACTTTCACTAAGTGCCTGCTATGTGCTAGGCTCTGGAGGGAAAGATGCAAAAGTAATCAATGCTTGACCTGAAGAAGCTAACATTCTGCTGGGGATACAACATAGTTATAAAGAAAGAAAGAAGAAGGTACACAGGGGAGTTGTATTGGACCCACACTTAATTTATTAGTTCAACAATATATTTTTGGGGAAGAAGAAAGAGGTGGTTGGAGACAGAAAAGAGGAAGAAGTAGGTGGTACAGAGATTCCACTTAACACTATTCAATGTGTATACACTCGAGTTTGCCCTTCTTTTCAAAAGGAAGTTGTTTGGCCGAAATTGGACTGGTGATCTCCTTTAAGAATCAAGGTACAAGGAATATGAATTCCTCAAACACTCTACCTCGATGCATTTCACCCTTGACTTCCAGTCTTCTAACAGGTATATGGGCACCTAGCTGTGACAATATTCTCTGTGAACTATAATTGCTTGTTATCTCCACCTAATGATTGTGTTGATGCTACGATCCCACATAAAGCAGGGTATGTGAGGGTAATTTGGATGCATTACTTTGGAGAATAAATGTCCACTTAAAATAACGGCATAAGTGAAACTATTCTTATTAATTCCATTTCTATTTTTCACATTCTTAGTGTTATACATATTCATATCTCCTTTTTAGGATAATTTGTTAATCAAACACATTCTTATATCAGGAAATGACATCATATTATTGAAAAACAACAATTTTGATTGACAAATAAAGGTGTTCTTTAGAGAAGAATAGTAACACTGAAGCACTCATACCTGTCTGTCAAAAATGTGTCCCTCATTCTTGTCAAGGTCAACCTGCTTCTGCCCTTCATATCATAAACTTCGGTATCCTCCCATCCTGTACTCTAATTATTATTATTATTATTACTACTACTACTACTACTTCTCTTCTTCTTCTTCTTCTTCTTCTCTTCTTCTTCTTCTTCTTCTTCTTCTTCTTCTCTTTTCTTTCTTCCCCTTCCCCTAATCCTTCTCCTCACTCTATAATGGCTGTTTCCCTTATGCGTCCAAACCTTTTTCAGATATTGTCTCTCAGAAAAAAACTCTTCCCTTGACCCTGTTTCCTTAATTTAATTCAATTACATTTAGCACTTCATAAATGTTGAATACAACCTTCTAAAATTATTTTTCTCCTTTTAGCCCTTTTTCTTCTCTTACAGGTTTTCTACTTCACAACCCTCTCACTTCTAAGCCCCTTGATATCTAGCTTCAATCGCTGACACTCTTCTGAAACTCCTCTCAAATGTCATCAAGTACTTTACAATGTAGACTACCACTTCTACCTTGATTGCATTTCCTCCATTGGTTTTTCTGGTATTATCTTATGCTGATTCATCTTCTCTACTACTAAGATTCTTTCTCTCTCTAATCAAATTTTATATGCCAGATAGAATGGAGGAATATGTAGGGAGATTAAGTAGAAGTCTAATGCTATATATCTGGTTGAGAGATAAGGAGAGTGTAGACTAAGACAGTAGCTCTGGAAAGAGAAGGCCTTGACTATGAGATAAAAATCCTGAAGTCTTATCAACAAAATTAATGATTAGGTGGGGGGAGGTGGGTTGATGAGGTGTTAGGGAGAAAGATCCAGGATCCAATAAAAACTCTGCAGTCTTAAAGCTATGGCTATGCATGGGAGAATGATTGTGACTTTTTAAAAAATTATTTTTAAGCCAGTAGAAAGAATTAGTTTTCCAGTTTAAGATGTTAGTCTTTATTAAAAACATGATCCTTTGCTTCGAAGAAACTGCCTTTTGAAAATGTAGCTAAATCCAACTTAAATTAACACACAACTACAACAATCGATATGGTATTAAAACATTCGAGTAAGTGTTTTAGTTGAAGAGTGAAAACATAATCAGTCAACTTTGATTTGGATTAAGTTTTCTATACACAGAATTTAGAATTGAATATTGAGAACCATAAGTACTGTAAATGTATGTAACAGCTTACCAAGCAAATACTTACATTTCTATCAAAACATCATTTAAGAATGACATAACATATTCAAAAGGGGTTACATTGGCAGTCTAAACAGCTGTGTAATAGTAATGCAGTTAAAGACTCTTATCTTCGTGTAGAGCAAACGTTGACTACTTAAAAAAAATTATGGGCCTTTCAGCAATGAGGAAAAATCAGTTGTAGGTCACATAAACCTAAAAGTCAAAGCCTAAACAATGAAAAGACACAAGTATCATTCCAAACTTAGCCACACATTTCCTTGACAATGAAATCAAAATATTTAATAAAGACCTTATTTGCCTGCACAAAAGTATTAATTTTTAAAATTCAAAAGTAACAGCTTTAGATTTTTAGCATTTCTCATAATGAGTCAGGCAATGATTTCAGACTAATTATTTCAGAACCAGCTCCTAAGGCACAGAGGGAGCAAGAGACGGTACAAAGAAACAACTAATGAGGATAATGAATCCATAAGGTTTTACCACTAAAACCCAAGGTACTGTTTCATCCTGGGTATGCATTCTTATCTAACTTACCCGGGATTGTCATATTCATAGTTGCAAATGATAACTTACCCTGGATTCATGCATTTATAAAATGTGGCCTAGTAACTTCTGCCACAGCATCACTGACTATTTTCTCTTGGGTACAACCTGGCATTTAATATATGTCTCCAAATTACTTTTCTAGAGTACTTATTACAGGATCATAGATCTAGATCTGGAAAGGACCTTACATGTGATCTAGATTAACCTTCTACTTTTAAAGAGGAGGAAACTGAGGCCCAAAGAAGTTAAATGACTTCATCATTACTCTTATTCTTGAAAAGTGAACTGATAGCTTTTCCCCAGAAAGAAAAAGTGTGCCGCCTTCCCTTCCTCCTCCTCCTCCTTCTAGTCTGGAGTGTTAAGAACAGGAATGAAGTTATATCCAATCCTAGAAAGGGTAGCCAGTAACAACCATCTTCTGAAGTAATCAGTCAATAAACATTCATTAATCACTTACTATCCAGACACTATGCTAAGTATTTAGGAATTCAAATAAAGGTAAAAGTCATTACTCTGAAGGTGCTCACAGGCTGTTAGGGGAGACAACCTGCAAATAGCTATGTATGGGCAAGCTATATAAAGGATAAATTGGCATTCACCAACAAAATAACATGCTAGAATTAAGCGGGATCAGGAAAGACTTCCTTTGGAGGGTAAAATTTTGGCTGGGACTTGAAGGAAGTCAGGAAAACCAGGAATCAGAGATGCACAAAGACAGCATTCTAGGATAGGGTACAGCCACTGGAAAAGTGCCTTGTTTGAGGAATAGCAAGGAGGCAAATTCAACTTGTTTGAACTCAAAAGAGAATATTTAATATTTGACCCTGGAGGTGATAGGGAGCCACTGGTCAGATCTCACTTGTGTCAGGGTCATCAAGCAGCGGCGTATTTCAATAGTTCAGGATAACGTCAAGTATTCAGATAGGACAGAAAAATGGAAGGAAAGCATGAGAATAAGGTTAACCATGAAGGGAATTTTTTTTTAACAATAAAAGTGTTCCAGAGGGCATGATGGAAGAGGGCAGATCTACCTGGTATCTTGGAAGGGATTTGACCAAGGTGTATGGAGATGAAGTTAAGGGGGTAAAGGAATGAAGAGTGGTAGCAGGGAATGGGGATTGTTTCTGCTTAAGCAACCTAAGATTCTCTATCATCAGTATTTGTAGGAGAGGAAGTGGCAGTTTGTTAGCCATAGGGTAGGGTTGTGGTACCTTTCAATTTGACATTCCACCTCAAATGTCCTGTGAATAGCTGACGACTATCACTTCTACTTTAAATACTTCACAACCTCCTCAGGCAATCTCTCCTCCTTTGAGTCAGCTACATTCAGATATATGAACCTATTCATAACTTGGTGGCAATTATACCTGCTCCCAGGGCATGTTCCTTCTATTCTTAAGGAATTTAATTCTAGTTCTTCTACATTCAAAATCCTCCTTTAAATTAGTGGCCTTCGATATTTATAAATATTTATGTATTTATTTATATATACTGTTTCAGTGTTTATGCTGATGTCCTTCAAACTTTCAGACTTCTAATTTATCAGCTTTCTCAATTACAATGACATCTACTTCAGTCACAAACACGGATGGTCATACCATTGATCTCACTGTCACTCAAAAATATATCACTTTCATGATCAAAATTTCCTCTCTCTGACCCCAATCTTTTATGTATTCATGTCCTCATATACCTCACTCCTCCTAAAGCTAGTCTTTCCATTCTTTACTGTTCTTCCAGTACTATTTCACATGCCATGACTCCACTTTCATCTCTTCCTAATCTTGATCCTATAAATCACAACAATTAACTGAACAGTATAATGAACTAGAACCATTAAATCTCTTATCTCATGTCCTATAGCTTCTCACGCCTTATAAAACCCTAACCCTGAAATCATTCCCACTCAATCAAAACTGTTCTTTCCATGGTTACTAATGATCGCACAAATGGTCAATCCAATAATTTCTTCTTATCCCTCATTCTCCATCTCTGGAGCATTTGATAACACTGATCACCCTCTCTACCTGGATATGCTCTCTTTCATTTTCTTTGTGACACTCTCCCTTTTTCCTAACTCATCTGTCTGCACAATTTCAATTTATTTTGTTGGATTATTTTCTTTTCTCTCTTGCTCCCTCTTCTCTCCATTGCCTTATCATCCTCATATCTTAGTTTAGTAGATCTTATGAGTTCAATTATCTTCTCTAAGCACGTGCATTCAGTGGCTATATATCCATTCCTAGTCTCTCTCCTAAACTCCAGTCCTGCATCACCAATAGCCCATTGATTATTTTTAAGTGGAAGCACTGTTGGAATCTTAAACTGACCACATATGAAACAAAACGGATTGTCTTCTCTCATAAACTCTCCACAGTTCCCAACTTCTATAAGTTCTGCAGAAAATCCCATCACCTTTCCAGTCATCCAGGTTCATAACCTCAGGATCATCTTCTATTCTTCTCTTTCCATCAATCCCTAGCCAATCCATCACTAAACCTTCTCAATTCAACCTTAGAGCATAATATCCATTCATACCCTTTCTCTGATTCACAAAGCCACACCACAACTTGGGCTATTACCGCCTCTTTTTGCAGACTGGACTACTGCAATATCCTCCTAACTGGTCTCCCTACAAGTCTCCCTTCTTTCCAAATGATACCCCTATAGAAACTTTCAAATTGGCATTCCTAAAGTAGAGCTTTAACACGCACTACATTATCCAAGAAGGGTTGGTAGCTCTTTATTACATCTAGGATAAATATAAACTCCTTTCTTTGACATTCAAAGCCTTTTACATGTTCTTCTTGAACTGCTGTTCAAGTCAATGGGGCCATACCCTTCTCCCTATATATGTCATTCCACTATAACTCTGACTTTGCACAGACTGTCTCAGATGTCACTTTTATCATATGAGAATTCCTCAAATTTGTTTCAAGGCTTAACTCAGATGATACTCCTAAAGGCCCTCTGTAGTTAAATGCCCTCACTCCTGGTCACACTTTCCACTAACTTTATATGTGTTTGCTTATCATTTGTTTTATTCTCCCCAGTGGAATGTAAGTTCTTCTGAGTAAAGATTTTTTTTTTCCTCTTAGACCAGCACCTAGCGTAATCACTGGACATAATAGATATTTACAAATGCTTGCTGATAATTATGTTCCATATTTTCTTTCGCTTTCTTTTGAAGAGATTATTCCTTGTGCCTAGAAAAGCATCAATACTTCATTTATCCAAAAAAACATAATAGCTTGACCTTCAAGGCTTAGCTCAGGTTGCACCTCCTACATGAAACTTATCCTTCAGGAAATGAAGTTTCTGGAAATTAGGTACTTGATTAATCACACAGTTAATTAGTGTTTGACCTTTGGTTCCAACCCATTGTCCTTGGCTTTCAGTCATCTACTCTTTTTACTCTATCACACTCTAATTCATTCATGATGCTACTACAGTGATTTCTGTACTTTGAAATGAAAAAAAAAAGGAATCAAGTGCTTGGATTTCAACTATAAAATAGCCCATCAAAGTAGACAAGAAATAGCATAATTTAAAAATAAAATGACTACATAAATTAGTAAAATATAGTTTAAAAAATAAAAATACCAATTCAGCAATATCATCCTTGGGCTAATTTTCATCTTTAAGTTTTTTTAGTGAGGCAATTGGGTAAATGACTTGCCCAGGGTCACACAGCAGTAATGTCAAGTCTGGTCTGAGACCAGATTTGAAGTCAGTCTCCTGACTCCAGGGCTGGTGCTCTGTCCACACTATCTAGCTGACCCTAAGGCTTTACAGTTTTAAAAATTAAAAATTAATTTTTCAATCATTGTTTTCACTGATTTCATAGATACTTCAGATCATAAAACATTCATTTCATCATCATATATTTTCTTTTACCTGTTCATTTCTTTCTGCTATCAAAAAAAAAGGCAGGCATGTACACTTAATAAGCACCTTTACCTTTGTTTATATTATCTAAAAATATATCAATAACAATTCTGTGAATCCATATAATATCTTGCTACTCAGAAATCAATAACTAGCAGTTTTGGTGCCCAGGGTAAGCAGCAAAGGAGTTGTCTCTAAAACTATCTTTGTTATTCACAAATGAAAAGAATACAAGACATAATTAAGACAAAATTAAGGGCAATTAATTACAATGCTAGTTTTTTGTTGCCAAAAGGAAAAATGTAAACATTTATTGCCCTCTAAATTTGGGGACCCTAAGGATAAAGCTGGGCCCCTTTTTCTTGCTCTGCTTGTCTTCAAAACTATCTATCTTCATTGTTACTTCGAAAGAAGCAAAAGAAGACATAAAATAAAAATCACTTGACATATAGAGTCTTTGGAGAATTTTATAGTTGATTCTTCATACAAATGACTCAAAGACGAAGACTTCAGAGTACACAACATGAAGGATCACCACAACAGGAAACCTCAAAGCTTTTCTAAGGAAACACGATCAGGAATGTTGTTTAAGGTACATGCCTGCCTAAGTTCCAGGGACCTTGACTAGCTCTCACAGTTATGAATAAACAAATACGAGGGAAGTTCAAGGTATCTCTGAAATCAGTTATTTACCTCTTAATCCACTCTGGCAAACTCTGTATTCTGAGCTGAAACACATTTGGGGAGGACTACTAGGCACTAAAAACACTTCGTGTCTCTGAGAAACATATGCAAAGAAATATCCTTAACACCTGTCTGTATTTCCCTGGGCAGTTCTTACTTTGAGGATACTCTTTCAATTCATAATACTAAATATGTTACTAGTGGAGGTCACATAAAGATAGTCCTTTGTGGATTTTTTGAAGGGTAATCTATCTGTCTATCTGTCTGTCTCTCTCTCTCTCCCTACGTACCTACATACCTATCTACCATTTATCTATTTACTACCAACCATCTATCTTTATTGTTTTTATTCAGTTGTGTTCAATTCTTAGTAACCCCATTTGAGGATTTTTTGACAAAGATACTGAAATGTTTGCCATTTCCTTCTCCAGCTCATTTTACAAATGAGGAATTGAAGCACATAGGGTTTTAAGTGGGTCACACAGCTAGTAAGTCTCTTAGACTGGATTTTAACTCGGGAAGATAAGTCTTCTTGACTCCAGGCTCAGAATTTTATTCACTGTACCACGAAGCTGCCCCATTAACCATCTACCTAAGATCTATTTGCCTACAATCCACCCACCCATTTATCTAGCCATCCATCTATCTATCTCTATTTTTCTGTCTCTATCTATCCATCTTAGCTATGACTATCTGTTTTAGATATGTTAATTTCATTACAGTTTTTGGAAGGCAGAACATCTGTTTTTGAGTTAATCTTTTTTTTCTTTTAAGAAATGGCTTAAGGGTACCCATATAGGAATAACTCATTCACACAAATTTCCCTTCAGAATCTTAAAAACCTACCTTAGGTGTTTTGAATATGACAGTCACCCAGATAAACCAGAGCTCCTCAGATATCTTTGTATAAGCTATTCAGATACCTAGGATCTCCCTGAGCCACTTGGATCATTGTCTCAATCCTGTACTTCATTTAGACCACAGATAGTCATAATGAACTAGAAGTTCCATATTAGAGTTAAATCTAGAATACTCTGGACATGTCAAAACATAACAGATTATGTGCAAAGTGGCTACAAATATGAGAGGAAATTTTTCTAGGGAATAGGAAAGAAATAATGATGACTTGCTTTCAGAATTCTAGGTTGCCAATTTCAATCTACGTGAAAATATCGTTGTATAAAACTTCAGGTCACTGAAATTTGGAGGGCAAGGACACAGTAACATGCACATGTGTACACATTTATGTAAACACATAGGTATAGACATACAAATACATCTACACATGTATAGTGACATGTGAATATGCATATACAGAAACAAACTTCAGAGCTATGTATATTTATACATACATGACCATATACATACATATACATTTAAATGTGCTTTAATCACACGTGTATAGGGGTCATGTGTTTGTCTGTGTGTGTGTGTGTGTGTGTGTCTGTATACACACACACACAAACACATATGAATTTTTTGCACTCCACATGTCTCTGTGTTTCTCTGTCTGTCTGTATATAGTACCTCCATGCAGAGGGGGGAATAACAGCCCTATTACATAGGGTACAATGTTTGGGTGTGGGAGGATCTAACAAGGGATGCCTTTCATTATATTTTTTACATGTACATCCATTTAATGCCAGAATACTCCACTATCCCTGAGAACAGGTATTTATTTGGAGGTTGTCAAGTCAGATATATCATAGTGAAGATTTAAAACATCTTGGGTAGATAGGAAGCTAACTTTTCAGATGCAGCCAAGTGTAACTTCAAATAATATCTAGGCTGCCCTAATTCCTGGTACTGGCTCTGCGTCTACATTATATAGCCACTCAAGCATCAAACATTTATTAAGCTCCTGCTATGTGCCAGACACTGTGCTGGTTGCTAGGGATACAAATCCAAAGAATGTTTCCTCACGAAGCTTTACATGCAGACTTCTTCAAGTACATAAACATACAAACAGCTGTGTTCTTGGACACAATCTGTGGTCTTACCACCTTAGGTTCTCGGGAAAACTTACAGCATGTTTAACTTAGTTGATAATTATCCTGATTCAGGTGCCAAGCATCCCTTCTTTTCCACTCTTGTGACTATCACCCTAGCTCAGGCCTTCATTACTTTTAACTTGGACTATTGTGTTTCTGAGTCTTTTCAGTCATGTTTAATTCTTCATAACCCCATTTTATGGAGTTTTTTTGGCAAAGGTATTGAAGTGCTTTGTGCTCTCCTTTTCCAGCTCATTTCACAGATGAGGAAACTCAGGAAAACAGGGTTAAGTTACTTATCCAGGATCACAAGGTCATAAAGTTAGTAAGTCTTTGAGACCAGATTTGAAATCAGAAAGATGAGTCTTCCTGATTCCATGCCCATTGCTCTATCCACTGTGGCACCTAGCAGCCACTCAGATTATTGTAATAACCTACTAATCTACCTGGTTTTGGTCTCTCCTGCCTCTTCACACAGCTATTACAATAAGCTTCCTAATGCACATATTGACGACCATTGCTTTAAAAACCTTCACTAGAAATGCCAGCTTCTCAAGAGCTTTACAATTAGGGTTCCCTCTACCTTGCTAGATTGATTTCACAACATTCCCTTTCATTGGGAAGGCTTCCTCTTCTTTAACCAAAGTTGTCTACTAGCTAGTCCCCAGTCTCATCTTACATTCTCACCTCTATGCCTTTTCATACTCTCTGCCATACTCATTCTTCTTCCAAGACTGCTAAAATTTTTCTTTTTCTTCAAGGATCAACTAAAAGGTTACTGGCTCCAATAAACATTTCTCTGAACCTACTAGTGGAAAATTATCTGTCTTTTCTCAAAATTTCTTAGAACATTTCTTTGTATTTGTATTTTGGCCCTATGATGTTCTATCTTCCCTTATATCTTTTCGTGTATGTAGCAGAATATGGTAAAAGTTCCTAACAGCCCAGAATAGTCTTTTTTCTTTGTTTGTTTGTTTTTTGTCTTTGAATCCTTAGCATTAAACAAAATACCTTCTACATAGTAAAAACGTACTTAGAATACTCATGTTTAAAGTGTATCAGTGTTATGAGATTTTCTCCTTGATTCCTATCACTAAGGTTTTAAAAACTTTCTACTTTACAATAAGTAATACAAATAGGACTTTTTTTTTAATACAATTGCTCTGTTGGTGTTGAATTTTGCTGGCAAATTCGCACATAGCCAAATACGTTCTAGTGCCAATGCCAAGTGCTTTGCTGACATAGTTGAATGTAAAAGTGGTCTCTTCCCTCTCTCTCCAGTTGAATTATTGAAGGCATTCTCTACATATTTTGGGTTATGTAATAATTTGGATCACTGAAATAATCTCAAGAGGCTGCAATTTTTAAGGGCCAAATTTTCAAATCACATAAATGGATTTCGCTATATTCATGAAATATACTAAATTTTCAGAGCAGAAATTATTTTGAGCATACATTAAAGATACTGAACTTTCAAGGCAATCTAAAAGAAATCTGCTTCATTTCTTCATATACATGCAGCCAACTAAAGGTTTAAAACAATGACTGGGCATAAGACCATGTAGAAGGAGACAAATGTTTCACTACAGACTATGACAGTTAGCAAGTAAAGAGAATGCTAGATTTTACTGCAGAACGGACAGGTTGAAATCTCAATTGTGACACTAGCTGTATGAGATCAGGTAAATGACTTCTCCAGAGAGAGCCTCAGTTTCTTCAACTATAAAATGGGAATAATAATATTTGTTCTACCTACATCATAAAGAGTTGTATAACGAGTTGCTTCTTCTTATTTCTCTGCAGTTTTGGACATGATCATAACCTGCTGTTCTTTCATTTGATCTTTAAAAACTCAAAACTGATCTGATTATATTGTGTGAAGAAAATGCCAACTTTGCATATTTACCTACTGCACTGTGTGTGCTAGGCATTTGTGAAGCACTAGACATACAAAGAAAGGCAAAAACAGTCCCTGTTCTCAAGGTTCTCAGGGTCTAATGAATGACACAATATATGAGCAACTACATATAAAAAAGACACACATAGAATAACTGGGGATAATTTTAGTGGGAAGACACTAATATTAAAAGGAATATAGGGGGTAAAAGGTAAGAGAAGAAGAGCTTGTTTGCCTTTTTTCTTTATTGTGGAACCTTCTTTTAAAAGCAATGCCCAATTTCTTTCCTTTTTTTTTTTGAGGTTGGGATCAATGTGTGTGGAACATGGTCCAACTTAGTTGATAGGTGCAGGGGAGAAGGGATATATTAGGAAGTGAAAGTGATTAAAAACAAGATACATTAATAAAAGTGTTGAAAAGAATATGACTGCACGTCTCATTTTTTCATTCAACTGGTCCATATGCAATTAGAAACATGGCATCTACATTATCAACTTGGCTAAAAATACTTTTGGTCATCATATCTATAAACTAACCAAAATTGAAATGATTCACTATATAAAAATAAGTATTTGCTCCCTATATGGATAATAAATTTCACATCAATATAATGGACATTTGTGAAATTTCTACTATGTACAAGGCACTCTGTGGCAGAATAGGCATACAAAAGAAAATTAGTGCCTGGCGTGGGGGGGGGTAGGTGAGCAGAGATGCCTGTGATTGGGGAGTGGGATATATGTGTAAGTACAAAATATAAGTCAGGTAATTACAAAAGGGAGAGGGCATTAACAGCTGGTGGGCTCAGCTAAACCACTGGGTAGGACTTAGTACCCGAGTTTCACATTCAAAAAAGCTTGGGCTTTTTACAAGACAGAGGTGAGAAGGGACCATATTCTAAACAAGGAACAGCTAGCTGGTGATTTGATTAAAATCTATAGTGCATGAAAGGAAAAACAAGAAATAAGGCTGGAAAGGCAGGTGTAGAAGGATGTTAAGACTGCAGAGCATTTTAGATGAGAGAATGAAAATTTTGCTTTTCATACTACAGAGACAGGAGCTAACAAATATTTCTAAGGAGGAGTTATCTGGTCAGATTTGTTTTAGGAAGATTAATGTGTAGCAGAGAATGGATTGGACAGGGGACAGTGAGACTGGAAGCCAAGGTCAATTAAGAGACCACTGCAATAATGCCACTAAGAAGTGATGAACACTGGAACTCAGGCAGAGGCAGGGTGAATGGACAGAAGGGGCTGGATTAGAAATATTTTAATGATATTTACCTCAAGAGTGCACCATTTTCCTTACTTTACTTTTCAGTTTTCTTCTACCTTTTTTTTTCTTCATTAGCAGCCAAGAGTGCTGTCTAATACTGTAAGCCCACTCATTGACATGTATTATTTCTGTCACAGCTCCAGCTCAGGACTACATTAAGCTTTTTAAAGAACTGAAGACAAGATTACTTGGAAAGGAGGTAGTTTTTTTCGATGCACAGGCAACTTTGAGGTTTTTTTTTCACTTCAATCTCATGTGTGTTAGAAAAGAACTCTTTAATCTCAATTGAGAAGTCAAAGACACATTTTTACAAAAAATGTTTCCACAATGGAAAACAGTTCAGGCTAGGAAATACTAATAAAAGATTATCTTGAAAGAACTTGATGCCCTATTATTTGAAATCATTTGTGAACAATGTGTTACCATCCAGATTGGAGAATCTGAAGCTGTCATTCACACAATTAGGAACAAAAACAAAACAAAGCAAAGCAGACATCCTTCCTCCTCCAACCCATCAAAATCACAGGCTACAAGTGAATACTGTTCTCACACAGTAAACATTGAACAGAGAATGGAAGCAACAATTCTACCTGCTAGAAAACAATTAAACAAACACCAACCTGTACAAGACCTATGTCTCCATTATATGGGTAGTATATATGAAATTTACTTTTTGACAGAAAGGCCCCAAAGGATGCTGTAAATTACCATTTTGTTTTTGTTTGGGCATAAAAGAAAGCTTAAGAGCTTATTTCGTAAAGATCCAAACCAAAGTCCCTTGCTACCCACCATTTAAATGTTAATTAATATCCTGACAATTTTTCAAATTTTTTTGGTAGGAAAGTAGTAATCAAGAATTATTGACCCTTTGAGGAACTTCACTTCTGAGAGTTCATTTTCTCACACTACCTTCTAAATTCATTACCTTAATTTAATTACACTGAGAAGTCTTCACTGGGACATCCATTCAGGGAGGAGGCAGAGAACCTCGTTCCCAAGCTTAAGCAGGGGTCTCTCTGGAAGTAGAGGCTGGGGAAAGGCCCTTCTCAAGGCCTGAGTAGAAGTGGACTCTAGATCAGGGCCTAGGGAGATGGGGAACAGCTGGAGAGGCCAGAGGAGAAAGGGGTGGAGATAAGTGCTGGAGAGGTGGTGCCGGACTTGGGAAGAAGGGTATGCCATAACCCTAGGTGCCATAAGAGCATCGTCCAAAAGATCCATTTGGTCTCCACTCTCACTCTAGCTCCTGGTGGGTGGCTCTAACTACAAGCATTTTACAATCCTTTCTGAGAATGGGAACTCTAGAAAGCTCAACAAAAGCCATTAAGTAAGAAATCTCCACATTTTCTTTCTGTGAGACTATATTTTTCTAACTCTGAGAGAGTCTTTACCAGTAATGTCCCAAAAAGGGGCCATGCCTCACAATTTTCCACGTGATGCTGAGGCTAAACGATGTTACAAAATTTCACCAGCTTTTTCTTTTTAGGTTCTTTACAGAAACTAAGATTTTTTCCAATTTAGTAAAAGACAGCCCAAAGGTGAATTCTTGGGAAATGAAAAGGATTGCCCCATTGTGGGCTTACGGAAAAGAAAAAAAAAAGAACAAAAAGTAATTTTCTTCTGTAAAACTTATGACATTTAAACATATAAACAAGAATATCCCCATATACAAAGAAGAGAAAACGACTTTTGTATATGAATTCATGAATTTCTATTGTGTATCGTTTTTAAAGTACCTACTCAATTCAATATGATATACCAACACTGCCTGGTTGTTCAAAATTTCCTTTTGCTATCTTGTGTATTTTAACATGATTCATTGACACTTTTTCCTTTTTTATTTCATCTCTATCCCTATCCTACCTAAAACACCTTGTCTCCCATAAAAACCATATTTTGCAACACATAAATTCAGTCAAACAAAATAAATTTGCCCTTTGCTCACGTCTGAAAATCTGCATTCCAATCTGTAGTTAAGGCCCTCCATCAAGAGGTGGGAAGCCGGCTTCATGATCAGTCATTTAAAGTTATGATTGGTCATTTCAGTGATAAGGGATGTTAAAGTTTTTCAAAACTTTTCCAGTAGTTGTTGTATAGACTATTTTCCAGGTTCTCCTTCTTTGGTATTTACATATTGGATTTAATAAGGAAGAGGCCAGTATTGGCTCAAAAAAGATTGACCTAAGAATTTGGAAATGTTGTCCTCTGATCCCATCACATCACTTACATGAACTCACTTTCCTTCTCGGTATTTCACATACTCTACCTGGGGATCAAGAAGAGGGAACTGATATGAATGAGATTTTTTGAAGTCTTGGGCTCAACTGATTATAGACCAATATAATGGTGACAAGGTCACATGCTCAATTCCTCCATAGATTGGTTAACTCTGCTCTTTTCCATGATCACTACACTGAAGCCTGGCAAAGTGTGGCTTCTAATCACAATGAGGAACAGGGAGAGTTGGAGTGATTACCTCAAATCCATCACTACAGTTGGAGAAAATAAGAGCACTTCTTTTTTGGGTTAGGAGGGTTATCATGCCTGAAAAAGAATTTATACAGACCTACAATGCTTTAATAAAAACATAAATGTATGGTTTTTTCCCTGTTCTTCTCCCCTTCCTCCATGTGTCTATAGAGAGGAATTAAAGATATACTAAATGGAGAACATGGCTTAAGAATCAGAAATACATGAGCTCAAATGCAGCCTCTGACAAATACTCTTCCACTGTTACCTCTGGAGGTCCCTGGCAATTTGCTAAGAAAATAAGCAGCAGAAAGGCAATCCATCTCTATTATTAAATGGACTTAACTAATGTGAGGAATCAGAAGTCTAGATAAAATGCCCAATGAATCTCACTAAATATCTTCAAATTTTTAAAAGTCCTAGATTCATAAAAAGGGCTTTTACCATCAATTTACTTCACTTCACTTTACTTTTTGACATTCACCAACTTAAACTAATGCTTATTAGCACAAAATGAGCAACTAAGAGGTACAGTGTATACTGTGCTGGTCCTGAAATCAGGAAGATTCATTCACCTTTATGAGTTCAAATTCCACCTCAGATGCTTACTAATTGTGTGACCCTGGGCAAGTCACTTAACCTTCTGTGCTTCAATTTCTCATCTGTAAAATGAGCTGGAGAAGGAAACAGCAAACCACCCCAGTATCTTTGCCAAGGAAATACCAAATGGGGTCATGAGGGATTGGCCTTCACTGAACAGTGGCAGACTCATAGCATATTTAGAAGAAAACAATTTTTTTTTTGGCTAGGCAATGTAGTTAAGTCACTTGTCCAAAGTCACACGGCTAGTAAGTGTTATGTGTCTGAGGCCTCATTTGAACTCAGATCCTCGTGAATCCACTGTGCCACCTACCTGCCCTAGAAGAATTATTTAAAAAAAATCATTGACCAAAGAGAATAGGCAGTTGATTAATACTGAGGAAACTGAACTATGGATAAGGACAACTTAAATCAAATTTAGTTATTATGTATGTTATTGATCAGAAAAGAGAAGTAAATTTTATATAAAGGATGGCAGCAACAGGAAGTTCATCAATGCATAAAACAGTAATATGGCTCCTCTTATAGAAAACGGTATACCGAGAAATTTTCAAGTAGGTACCAGTTTATGTACATATTATCTTACCAATTGGAATGCGAACTCCTTAAGACAGTTTTCCTTCTTTTTTATCCCCAGAACCTAGCACATGGGAAGCCAGCAACATAGAAAATGATTAATAAAAACCTGTTGATTGATGCACAAAGGAAAACTACTTGTTTCACTTGTGTTCAAGTCCTTGTGATTACATTTGATGTTTTCCTGGCAAAGATAGTAGAGTAATTTGCAATTTCCTTCTCCAGCTTATTTTACAGATGAGGAAACTGAGGCAAACAGACTTGACCCTCTAGAGTCACACAGCTAGTAAGTATCTAAGGCCATACTTGAACCAACAAAATTCAGTCTTCCTGACTCCTTACGGACTGGCCTGGCACTCTATCTACTGTGCTACCTAGCTGCCCTAAACTTTTGTTGTGTCTTATATCAAAATCTGAAACACAAAGACTTGAAAAGAGATATGTCAAGCATCATTTTGAGTTGGATATGTGGGTGTACTGAAAAAACAAAAAATCAACTTTCTCATTTTTGAGGTATACTTTTTCAAGGGAAAACAAGTGGTCTACAAGGGCAATAATGCCACCAAAACAAAGCAGGAGAAAAGGCAGAATGAAAATCTGCTGCTATGTTAATTAAAAGAGACTAAATTTCCCTTCCTACCAACTCTGTAGGATAGCTGTGGATGACTGGATAGAAGAGTAGGTTTTATCATTCACCATGGACAAAAGTTATTATATTCTCACACACACACACACACACACACACACACACACACACACACACACAACACAGCTGAATTGATTGTTTGTGGAAGAGAAATAAGGGATCTCAACCTCTCTTTCTACATGCTCTGTGTGTGTGGGTTTCTCCGCGTGCAAGTATGTATCTCTGTCTGTCTCTCCCCTTCAGCTGTGCATAAAGCAAGGAAAACATGATAATAAACAGTTCTCCTGAACACCTAGCAAAATCCACAGACCTTCACTTCCATCTGACAGTATCTCCTTCATGCACTACTTTTCAGGATGCATCCAGCTCTATTTTTTAACCACATGTCCAGCATTCTTCTTCGCTCAGCTTTTTATCATATTTCAGATCACTTCATGTGGGGAGGAATGGGGGCACATAACCATATTTTGGAATTCTGGATTATTCTGATTTCAAAATGACACTGCAAAGAAGTGATATGCCACTCCTCAGAAGCCTTTGAAAAGAAAGCTTATTTCCATCTTTGGTTCATGATCAGACATGTTAATTATGTGAATAATGCATGAAGACAAAAGAAAGAATGTAAATATATCACAAATTTGTTCATTATTAAGATGAGGAGGTTATCTCAGACTAACACTAACAAAACTAAAAACATTGTTACTGTTACATGAAACTGAATCCCAAGGTCAAGTCCATATATCATAGGATGCTATATCTAGGTGCTGAAGGGACCTTAAAGATCATCTAATCCAACATCTTGATCTTACAGATGGGGTGACAAAGGCTCAGGGAGGCTACATGATGCCAAGTTTTACACAGGATAAGAGGCAAGATTTGAATCCACGTCCTCTCATTCCAAAGACACTAACGGTTCAACTCTATCAGGATTGCTGTATGACAATTCAGTGGATTCATGATCTCATAAATTTGAGTATTCCCACCATCAATGAGGACTGCAACCTAGTCACAACTTCTCACTCTGTACATTTCATGTACATAAACTCCCATAGGATATCCATAAGGAGTCACTCCATAAGGAGTACACTAAGGATACTTACATTTTTTAGGTGGCACATGGGCTACCCATCTGTTATCTGTCCCTCTAGTTTCATAACTTACCTACTTCCCATTCTGATCATATGTTTCCTCGCTGAAATCCTTTGTACAATTTCTTACATGTAAGTGTTCGAAATATGCCACAGGACACTAGGCATCTCTTCACAGCTCACTAGGTCAAACTCAATGGTGATGAATGGTATTTTTGGAAGAGCTCTGAAAGTGTCTCAATGAGATCAACTCATTTTTACCTCTAGATCTAAGTTCTTATAATTCCATGATTCTTTTGGGATTGTGATATTCTTCTATAAGGTATTTGAAATCCAGAACTATATTTGTTTTCATTTTATCCTTGTAATCCCAGCACAACATGACTTGTCCATAGACAAACTATGTGTTGCAGTGGATAGTGTTGTGCCTGGAGGCCATCTGGTCTAAGATACTTGCTAGCTATGTGATCCTGGGCAAGTCACTCACCATTTTCTGCCTCAGTTTCTTCAACTGTTAAATAATAATAATAGCAGTTACCTCAGAGGGTTTTTATGAGGATATAAATTGAGAAAAATTTGAAAACTACTTAGCACAGTACCTGGCATGTTCTTCAATCCATTTTTACTTCCTTGCTTCCTTCCTTCCTTCTTTACTTCCCTCCCTTCCTTCCTTTCTGTTTAAGAATTGTTTGGAGGTTTGAATTAATAAATAATTCCTCAGTTTCAAGATCCTTAATCATACATTACCAAAATGTATTTTGGTTGTTAATTTTTAATCTTTTATTATTTTATTAAATTGTGCTGGAAAACAGTTCAACATCAGAAAGCCATACAAAGTACAATGTCAATGTTTAAATTGTAATGTATTTTGGGGGTAAAAATGCTATTTTTTCTTTCTATAGTTGCATGAGATGCTTCTTTCACCACAAAGAAGCATAATAAGACATTAAATAGAAGACAAGTATTCATGATGTCTAGAATGGGGATTCTTAAATGGGTGTGTCAGTGTGTGTTTGATGGACTCTTTTGGCAGATGGATGAAGAACATGAAATCCTTCCTCAAAAAAAAAGTTTTTAAAGCAAAGAATAAAACACAGTCTTATAAAAGAAGCCAATTTTTTCAAAAAAAATCAAAATAAAAACATAATTCAGAAAACCCCGGGTAAGAACCCGGAGGGAAGTTTTATTTTTTAACCCACAGCCAGAAGTAGGTGGCATTTCGAAATGGAAAGAGAAATGCTTAGCCTTGAAATTATTCCTTGTTACAGCAGAAGTCAAAGATTTGAAGTGATTTCATGGTTCATTTTATGGTATATAACCAGTTCTACCATTAAGAAAAAAAACCATACAAGCAATGAATGGTTTATCACTATGTAGATGCCTGCTAAGTGTTGATCAGTGATTTTGGTATAAACTTTTACAAAGAATATCAGAAGCTAATGGGGTAAGGTGGAGAGGGAAGGCAAACAATACCAAAGACAAATAAATGAGGCATGGCTGAAGGTTTGATTTCTATTAGACAGCTCCTCAATGTAATTTCCTGTCAGAGGATTATTTGCATTGTTAATTTTGTACTGTGTAAACTATCAAATAGTCCATTACTCCCATTTATCTCTTTCCTGCTTATCACTGGGCACCATTCCTTCCTATTTCCATTTCCTTTAGGCCAGGCTGTTTAGCTCTCATCAGTATATCAAGAGATTCCTAGCCAGGCTGCTTAGAGATGTAGAAGAATCTTGGACTAGTAGTCCAGAAAACTTGGTAAGAGTTCCAGTGATACCACTTACAACATATTTGGCTATAGAAAAGTCACCTTCTGAGCCTCACTTTCTGCATTCATAAAATGTGAACAAGAATTCTTTGGATATTCAACTTACAAGGTTTGAAGAGGAAAGGGCTTTGTAAGCCATTAAGTGTTCTCATTCACTCTCTCTCTCTCTTTCTCTCTCTCTCTCTCTCTCTCTCTCTCTCTCTCTCTCTCTCTCTCTCTATATATATATATATATATATATATATATACATATATATATAATGTACATACATATATATACACACATACGCATATATGTATGTATATATACACACAAATACAAACATATATATATGTGTATATATACGTATATGTGTTTGAGAGCTTTCTATTCTTTAAGATGATTTAATATTTTGGGATATGTTAACTTTGCATTTCTAAAATCAATTTGAATTAAATGTTGAGAAATATCAATAAGAAAATCAGAAACATATCACTTTTCTAAAAAAACATCTTTTAAAAAGGTCATTTCAAAAATTTAACAAGTAATCACTATCAAGTATCTTGGCTTAAATCTTCTAGATAATCTGGGAGAAATTACTCTTTACTTGGGAGTTTTTTCCTTCCAAACTAGCACAAACTGCCAACATCATCTTATTGCCTGCTTCATGATACCAATTTTTTTTTGAGGAGGAGAAAAAAAAACACTCTCTCACACAGGGTTATTAGTCTACACAATCAGAGTAAATAACTCGGACAAAAATTACATAGTATTAAGCAATTCACTAAAATTCAGTTCTGCCCACATAACATAAATTGTCCATTTCACAATTCACATGATGTCCTCAAAGGCTTCTTCTCCATGGTAATGTACCTGGATTTTCTCAATAAATACTTTAGCACACATTTGGTAGGCATATCCTTATTTGATTGCCCTGACTCAGGAGGAGATCTGCAGCCTGAATTTGGACAGTCCAAAGCCAAAAGGAAATTTCAAATTTAAGGAGCATATAGATGAGAGCAGGTATTTTTTAAAAGTTGTACATGGGGAGTTTCTTTAGTTTACAAGGTCTTTTTCAATGTCCAAATGATGTTGTGAAAGTAAAATGGTGCAGATATAAAAAATTGGACCTGGAAACCTCCATATAAGGGTGAAAAATTACATAAAAAATTGAAAGCCGTCATAATGAACAGCCCCTTCCCTCCTCAAAAACCCTAAGTTATTCAGTTGTAACTCAGATTGCCTAATGCTGCTTCCTGCCAATGTGGCATTAGATGAGATTTTTCTAAACGTCAGGCCAGCTTTCTATCCACTATGCAACATTGTCTTATTCGATATGACTTATATGATGTGATACCATGTTTATCATATCATATTATGTTCCTGTTATACATATACACAAAGAATATAAATAAGATCTAGGAGGATATAGTAGAAAGAGCACTAGGCTTAGAGTCAGTAGCATTTGCAGTGTGGAAAGAGCTCTGTGTTTAAAGTCAGACGACTTGAGTCCAAATACTAGCTGTATAACTTTCTACTTGTGCGATCTTGGGAAAGGTTTAACCTCTCGGGGTTTCAATTTCCTCATCTATTTAATAATAAGGTTGAACTTCAATGACTTATGAGTATTCATCCAGCTGAAAATCTGTCACCCTGACCTGGGTTCAAGGCTTAGTTCTACCACGTAGTCTCATCTCACGAATAATGCTACTTCTGTTATCTACTTCTCAAGGTTATTAGAAGGAAAAGTGCTTTGTAAACTTTAAGCTGTTATATAAATGGGAGGCATTACTGATAATTTATTAGAATTCATTTCAAAATGCTATTTTTCTGTTTACCCAATGCATAAAAATGCTTTGGTTGACAGAAAAAAACACTGAATATACTTTTGGGGAGGCTAAAACAGCTCCTACACAGCTGAAGAGGCTAAGTAATTAAATATTGTTTTTTGCAAAAGACTTATGCTTGTATTTATCTCATTATGTTTAAGGAAACTTAACTGAGACCTGGATTCCTAGTGCATCAATCCCTTTTCATGTGACAGTCACATTTTATAATGATATGCTTATACTATGTCATATTTCACACTTCTCTATTTCTATAGCAATAATGTCTTAAATAAAACAAATGCTATTTTTTTAACATCTTTGTAAGTGAAATTAACATTTCTTAAAGAACTGGAAAAAATGAATTGCTAATAGAAGTCATATTTGTTTCTTGATATAAAGCCTTTGATGACTTCCACATAAATGAAAGATAACACATCACAATTTGTGCTTATGATCATAAAAAAATTGAAAGGCAGGCGTACATGAGCAAATTGTATCCAAATATGCAGTAATTTACCTCCAAAACACCTTTTCCTTCAGTCTTAAAAAATTGACTTCAAATTAAATACTGTGAGAGTATACGTATAGTTGGCTTACTTTTCTTAATAATCAAAGTGTTTAGGTTAGATCTTTCATCAACATCCCAGCTAGTTTTAGTCAATAAAAGCCAAGGACTTCCTTCGATTCCAGGAATAATAATGAAAGCACATGAGAAATTAGAGCTACAAATGTCTGGAAATCACAAAACTTGACTCTGAAAGAATTTGAATTATATTAATTTTTCTAGGATCATAAGGGCCTATCTACCCTCTTTCTCTGATGATATCACTTTTCAAGGTCAGTCATTTTTGAAAAATCCTTCTCTCCTCTAGTCTTCCTTCTCTTCCTTTTTAAAAAAAGATGTTGTGAAAGCTATTCCCATGAAAGTTCAGATGTCTACACATTTCTATACAAACACATATCTAGGTTTCTAGGCTGAGGTCACTTCCTAAACCCAGGGCATAACAGAGAGCCTTAAGTGGCCCTTGGCAACCAACTAATACCCACAGAGTCCTCAAGATCTAAAGTTTTATCCAAGTTTGGAGAAGTTCTCTTAGAGCAGGGGTCTCTAAACTTGTTTTTATATATTTTGATATAATTGATTTCCGTTCTAATCCTATATATTTTATTTCATGCAATTTAAAATATTATTCTGAAAACAGATACATAGACTTCAACAGATTGCCAATTGGGTTCATGGTATAAAAAAAGATTTAGAACCCCTAGAGAATTACATTTCAATTTACATGTATAGGCCACCCGGGGGCAAGAGAAAGAGCCAAAAGTTGACAAAGAAGAAAAAAGAAGGGGAAACTTGGAATGATTCTCCTTAACGTGGCACTTCATGGCCAAAATTTTCCAGGCTTAAGATGTTTAAACCCAGCATGCCCTGAAAATTTTCTTTTTCAGCACATAACTGACTTTTCATCATGATAAGGATTCCATGAATTTGCTAAAGACTAAAATTTAGATTTAGGATTAAAGTTCTTCTTCTAGCAGTAGCTTTAATTTTACTACTCTACAAGCAAAAGAAAAACTGGAATATTAAAATGTAAAAAAAAAACAATTAACCCAGCAAATATGTAGTATGCAAGTATAAGGTGTTAAGATGAAGGAGTTTCAGAGTCCATCATTTTTCAGATGAGGAAAAGGAGACCCAAGATTGTCAAGTGACTTACTCAGGGTCACATAAGTAATAAGTGACCAAGTTGGGCATTTCAATCTAAGATTCTCTGACTTCACAACAAGTAGTCTTTTCACTGCATCATACTATCTCTTATAAGTAAAAGTGGGTGGGGGAGTTGCTTTATGTCGATTTAACCTGGCAAATGCTTTAATTTTCTAGTATATTGAAGGAGAAAGGACATAAGACACATGCTTTTGTTGCTGGTAAAATCTAGGCCTTTATTTTTATTTTCACTGTTTTAAGTCCTTAGACTATACTGTCATATATTTTATGTGTATATATGCACACATATATTCTCTCACTATATTTGTATATGTACATATGCATGCATACACACACAAACACACACACACACACACACACACACACACACATACATATATGCATATGAGGGTGGGAAGAGAGAGTCCACAGCTTATATCATCTGTGGAGAGTTTACAAAAAGACAAGGCAAGAGTCATGTTGGATAAGGACAGATGGATTGTGACCGACATCAGTAAAGGGATTACCCATACTGACAAAATCAAAGAACGATGAAAGGTTGGCCCTACCATGTTCTCTCCTATTCCAATGCTGCTGAGGAAAGCTGGGGAATATCACAAAACCATGGTGATATTCCATGACAAATTTATGTCACAGGACTATCAATGAAAAAGACAATCCTTTTATATTTTCCTAATTGGTTCACTCTTTTACTTCCCATAATGGCTATTCCAAATGTTTCCATTCTTCAGGTCTCCTATGATAATCCCTTCCTCTACCCTTTTGGTTGAAGACATCTCCTCATACTTCAGTGAAAACAACTGAAGCCATTTAACAATTGAAGTTCTTTTTTCCCCTACTCCTCCTCATCTCTCACTACACAGTTACCATTTGTTACTATCTTTTCCTTCAACACCAAAGCCTTGAGAGAAGTACTGCCCCCAATCCACTAGTTTCCTTCTAGCCCAGCACTGACACCCATTATTGAGGTGAAAAATCATTGTAAAGACAGGGTGTACCTTCCTCATGCATGACCACGGCAGAAAAACAACTATGATTAGACAGAACTGCACTAGGATCCACTGGGAAGGGCAGCACCTCTGCCCCTAAGTCACTGGTATGATTTATATCTGAAACCTTCAATATGTTGCCCTTGTCCTTCAAAAAATCTCATATGAGAACATAGGACTGGACTACAACTAAGATAGTGGATTAAAACTGGTGACTTCCTTGAGCTCTCCCCCAAACCCCTCCAGATACCTGTAAAAATGACTCTAAACAAATTCTAGAGGAACAGAACCCACAAAAAGACAGAGTGGAAGAAATTTCCAGCCCAGGACACCATGCATGATTGATGGTTATGGGTCTCTTCTGCCAGGCTGGGAGAGGAGCACAGTTAAGCATGAGTCGCACATGGAAAAACATGGACACAGCAAACCCAAAGAAGACCTCAGGAGACTGAATCACGGGCAGATCTAGTAGTTTCCACATTTCTCAACCCACAAACACCAAAAAAAAGCTTTAAAAGATCAGTGGGAAAGGCCTTTGGAACCTAGGTGAGAGGGGGGTATGGTTCAGCCCTGGCCCTAGCACAACCCCAGAGTGGTGGCCACAGCAGCATCAGCAGCTGCTTCTGAAGAACTTGGCACACCGATGGTAGGGGGATTGAACTGAAGGGATTGAATGGATCACCAGAGGGGGATTGCAGGGATCTCTTTGCTGGTGCTAAGGCAGAATTCTCTTGCTTTACCTGTGCTTGGATCTGAGTCATGGTACTGGGGGGTTCTGGAGCAGGGAAGAGTGCTGATATGGCAGAGCTTGTGGCCGTGATAGAGGGAAAATCCTCCTCACAGTTCCAAGGCATAAAAGAGTGCTTGTAGTCACTCATAGACCAGAGGCCAGGAAAGGAATAAACGCCTCTCCATTAATCATACTACCTTCTAAGAACTGAAAATTTGCAGGTCCCTAGAAGTATCTCTGAAAACAGCTACACAAAACCCCTGAAGCTTGTGACAATACAGATTCCACACTGGAAGCAGTGCCCTACCTTAACAAAGAATTTAAAAGACAACTATTTGGCTAAGAACATAAGCAAACTGTGGGAAAAAACTCAGACCACAGAATGTTACTTTGGCGACAAAGAATATCACAACACACAATAAGAAGAAGAGAACAAAGTCAAAGCTCTTATATTCAAAGCCTCCAAGAAAAGTATGAATTGGTCTCAGGCCATGAAGAGTGAAAAAAAGGATTCTCAAAAACAAGTAAAGGAAGTAGAGAAAAAATTGGGACAAGAAATGAGAGAGATGTAAGAAAATCATGAAAAACAAGTCAACACCTTGCTAAAGGAGAACCAAAAAAAAGCTCAAGAAAACATCATCTTAAAAAATACACTAGACCAAATGGCAAAAGAGGTCCAAAAAGCTAATGAGGAGAAGAATTCCTTAAAAAGCAGAATTAGCCAAATGGAAAAGGAGGTCCAAAAGCTAACTGAAGAAAATAATTCATTTTTTGAAAATTTTATTAATTTATTTTGATTCATCATTAATCACTTCCATATGTTTTTAAGTTTAAAATTTTTTTCCACTTCATCCCTCCCAACCTCCCCAGCACCACACACAATCTGGTATAAGCAATACCTTTACATTCCTATTAAACATATTTTCACATTAGTGATGTTTGTTGTAAGTGAAAATTAAAATCAATATGAGAAACCATCAGACACAGGAAACAAAACTCAACAGAAGAGAAAAAAAATACCAATTCAACTTCCATAGTTCTTTCTTTGGATTTGTATAGCATTTTACATCATGAGGCCTCTGGAAATGTCTTAAAAACTTTTATTGCTGGGAAGGGTTAAGTTTATCAATATTAGTCATCACACAATTTGGCTTTTATCATGTACAACGTTCTCTTAGTTCTGCACACTTCACTCAGCATCAGGCCATACAAGTCTTTCCAGATTTTTATCAAGTCAGTCTATTCATCATTTCTTATACCACAGTAGTATTCCATTACATTCATATACCACAACTTGGTCAGTTGTTCCCCAATCAATACCCATCCTATCAATTTCCAATTCTTTGCCACCACAAACATAGCTGCTATAAATATTTTTGTACATGTGGGTCCTTTTCCCATTTGTGTTATCTCTGGGATATAGCCATAGAAGTGCTATTGCTGTGCATAGCCCTTTCGGTATAGTTCCAAACTTTTCTCCAAAATGGTTGAAACATTTCACAACTCAGCCAACAATGGATTAGTGTTCCAATTTTCCCACGTCTTCTCCAACATTTATCATTTTCCTGTTTTGTCATATTAGCCAACCTGATAGGTGTGATGTGGGTACTTCAGAGTTATTTTGATTTGCATTTCTCTAATCAATAGTGATTTAAAGCATTTTTTCATACTCTCTATAGATGCTTTAATTTTTCATCTGAGAACTGTCTGTTCATATCCTTTCACCATCTATCAATTAGGGAATGGCTGTATTCTTGCAAATTTGACTTAATTCTCTATAAATTTAGAAATGAGGCACTTATCAGAGAAATTGGTTGTAAAAATTCTTTCCCAATTTTCTACCTTCCTTCTAATCTTAGTTGCATTTGCTTTGTTTTGTGCAATAACTTTTCAATTTAATGTAATCAAAATTATCCATTTTCACTTTCATAATGTTCTCTATATCTTGTTTGGTGATGAATTCTTCTGTTCTGCAAAGATCTGATAGGTAAAGTATTCCTTGCTCTGTCATTTACTTATATTACTAGCCTTTATATCTGAATCATGAATCCATTTTGACTTTATTTTCAATATATGGTGTGAGATTTGTGTCTATGCCTAGTTTTCTGCCATCTCTAACAGTTTTCCAGCAGTTTTTTTTTCAAAGAGTGGTTCTTATCACAACTGGGGTCTTTGGGTTATCAAATAATAAATTACTATACTAATACATTACTATACTAAAGACACTACTGTGTCTTCCATATTTAACTTATTCCACTGATCCATCACTGTCTTAGCCAGTACCAAGCAGTTTTGATACTTGCTGGTTTATAATACAATTGAAGATGGAGAAAATAATTCATTAAATATCAGAATGGAGCAAATGGAAGCTAAAAACTCTATGAGAAATCACGAAATTACCAAAAGAATGAAATAAATAAAAGACAATGTGAAATATAATTGGAAAAACATCTGAACTGGAAAATAAATACAGGAGAGAATTTAAAAAATTCTTGGAATACCTGAAAACCATGATCAAACAAAAAGCCTACACATCATCTTTCAAGAAATTACCAAGGGGCAGCTATGTGGCGTAGTAGATACAGCATCAGCCCTGGAATCAGGGGGACCTGAGCTCAAATATGCCTTCAGACATTTACTAGCTGTGGGACCCTAGGCAAGTAACTTAACCCAAATTGCATTAAAAAAAAGGTAAAACATAAAAAAATCAATAAATAAAAAACGAAAGAACTTATGAAGGAAATTTACCGTAATCGTCTAGAATCAGAGGGTAAACTAGAAACTGAAATAATCCACCAATCACATCCTGAAAGAGATCCCCAAAGGAAAACTCCTAGGAGTATTATAGCCACTTCCAGAGTTCTCAGGTCAAGGAGAAAATATTGCAAGACAACAGGAAGAAATAATTCAAGTATTATGGAAACACAATCAAGATAACACAAGAATTAGCAGCTTCTATGTTAAGGGATCAGCGGGCTTGGAATATAATATTTTGTAGGTCAAAGGAGCTAAGGTTAAAACCAAAAATCACCTACCCAGCAAAAACTGAGTATAATCCTTGAGAGGAAAAAATGGTCATTCAGTGAAATAGCGGTCTTTCAAACATTCTTTATAAAAAGACCAGAGCTGAATAGAAAACTTGACTTTCAAATACAAGACTCAAGAGAAGTATGAAAAGGTAAATGAGAAAGAGAAATCATAAGGGACTTAATAAAGTTTAACTGTTAACATTCCTACATGTAAAGATTTGTAACTCATGAGAACTTTTTCAGTATTAGGGTAGTGGGAGGGAAAAAATTATATGCATGTATGTATACACACACACACACACACACACACACACACACAGTGAGAAAGCAAGAGAGGGCAAAGGGTGAGTTAAAGATGAAGCAGTGATATCTAAAGAATAAAAAATAGTGGTAAGAGGGGATTATAGTGGGAGGAGAAAGGGAGAGGTAGAATGGGTAAATTATCTCACATAAACCAGAGAAGAAAAAGCTTTTAAAGTGGAGGAGAAGTGGGGGAAGGTAGGAAAGAATGAGTGAATCATACTCTTATGAGATTTGGCTTAAAAAGAGAATAACATACACATTAATTGGGTATGGAAATCTATCTTACCCTTCAGAAAAATACAGTGGAGGGGCATAAGAGAGGGGTGGAAAATACAAGGAAGGGCATATTGAGAGAGGGGGTAATCAGAAATAAACACTTATGGGGAGGGACAGGGTCAAAGGAGAGAACAGAATAACAGGGGGTGCAGTAGGACAAAGGAAATATAGTTAGTTCATCACAACATGAGTATTATGGATGTGTTTTGCATGACTACACATGTATAACTTGTATTGAGTTGCTTGCCTTTTGAATAAGGATGGGTGGGGAGGGAGGAAGGGAAAGAATTTGTAGCCCAAAGTTATAAAAACATGAAAATTGTTTTTACATGCAACTGGGAAATAAGATATATAATAGGTAAATAGAAATCTATCTTGCCCTCCAAAGTAAGAAGGGGAAGGGAATGGAGTGTAATATTTCCCATTATCTTCATTTACTTCTGGATTAACAAATATCTGGCACATAGTATGTGCTTTCTAAAGGCTTTTGAATGACTGACTGTATCTCATGCTACACACTCTATTCAGTCTCAGTAAACATCCATATGAGTTCAATAAGCAAAACAACAAAAAAAAATATGGTATTTCTCTCAAACAAGGTTTTCATATTCGAGATGCTCCCATTGGAATTATTTTGGTGGCATTAAAAGAGAATGCTTTCATTCTGAGACAATAAAAAGAAAACAGAAGCTAGAAAGATTCACTGAAATATAGGCTGAAAATGTAGATGAGAAAATTTATTTTCAAGGTAAATTAAACCTAACAATTTTAGGTCTGAAAGATCATTTGGGAATTAAAACCTTATGACATGAGAAAAAGGAATACAATGGAAGTGACTAATGTTTCAATGAAATTATGATGCTTTGTATTTAATATTCTATTTTAATTACAAGTCTAGATTGCAAGATATTTATTTTTAGAACATTAACATTAATTTCATTAGGAAAACACAGTAATGTGAATAAGAATGCAATAAAAAATTCAATACTGCTTTTATTACTCTTCTTATTTTGATATTTAAATAATTTTTACTTTTTAAGTAACATAGTTACATAAAATAACTCTAGGATAAAAATTCCAATACTAAATTCAACTCAGAATCAATTTTTGGACCACTGAAAGGGAGATGTACAATAAACAAACTGACAAATCCTAATACATAGTGACAATTCCAAATCTCTATTACTGAAGGATGGCTATCAACATTTCTAAGAACTCCTACACCTAACAAGACTTTTTTTATATTTAAAGAGATTGCAATATGTTGAAACAAACATGGTGATATCTATACTAGCCTTTAAACTGTATGCAAGTGAATAGCACTGAGAAGTATCAACTAATATCCTCAGTTCTGTGTGCACCTGTTTTGCTGTGTAACTTTGGAAAGTCAATCTCTCTGGGTCTCAGGCTCTTCACGCATGAAGTGAAGAGGGTTGAACTATAATAGATAATCTCTCCAATAACTTTCAATTCTATAAGTCTTTGATATGTTTTATAAAACAGAACTAATTTATATGTTTAAATTCAATCTGGTTCTTTTTAAAGTTTATACAGTCACATTCATAGTTGCCTAAAAGAGAGTTATATCCTAGGGCCATACAAGGCCTCTGTCCTGAGGTCAGCTAAAGACCTGATTATTTACAGTGTTTGGAATTTCCCTGAGGTGAGCCTCACACTTTGGTCAACTGTAGAAGAGGAAACCTAGGACCTGTGAAGAGTGACCCTTATCTGCAATCACCTTCCTGAGGGCAAATCTGGGTCAGACATTTACTAACAGTGACCCTGTGCTGCAGAAGGAACTGGCAAAGCATTCCTGTTATTTTGCCAAGAAAACCCCAAATGGGATTATGGAGAGTCAAATACCACTGAAATGACTGAACAAGAAGAACAGGGGAAGAAACTTAGAATCTCTAAAGAATGACCCTTATCCTGAAGGATTATTATCCCAACTAATCCTGTTTCTATTCTATTAACCAAAACTTCATTATATTCCATAAACACTAAGCCCATTAGGACTGCATAGTCAAGATGCAAGCCTCCAGGATTCACAAAGAACTAGACTAACTTTATAATGACATTGGAACTAGAAGAAATGCATTCATATCCTTCCACTACCATTTCTGTATGACTGTAGGCAAGTTTCTTAACCTTCTTCATCTAAAAAGATGAGCATTATACTAGATTTTCATAATGACCCGTATTTATTATGGCACTTTACAATTTCCAAAACACTTTACAAATATTATCTCATTTGATCCTCACTACAACCTTGGAAGGCAGAATATTATTAGAAGGAATATTATTATTCCCACTTTACAGATGAAGAAACATAGGCAGAAAAAGTGAAAGAGATTTGCCTAGGTCACAAAGCTAATAAGTGACTGAGGCAGCATTTAAACTCGGGTCTTCCTGACTCCAGATTCATCACACTATCCACTGGTTATCTGGATGCCCCTAAAATATCTAATTTTATCTTTACAACAACCTTGTAAGTTAAGTTCTATTATCCCCATAAAGATAAGGAAAATGAGGCTGAGAGAGCTTAAGTCACTTGCCTACAGTCACCCACTAACCATAAATAAATACATCTTAGTTAGGATTTGAACTCAGGTTTTCCTAATTTCTAGTCCACCACTCTATCCAACGCATCATCCAGTTGCATAGATTAGGTCTGTGGCCTCTGGCAACTCTGAAGTCCTGTTATGAGAAAGCACAGGTTGATTTCTGCCTTATCCTACTATGGTAAGTAATTGGTTGACTTGTTATTCTTCCATTGCCTAACCCTAAATATTGCTTCTTTCAAACTCTTGCTCTCACTACAGGGTATTAAATATAAGGGAAGTGAGAACTTGGTCATTATAAAATAGTATCAGAGTTCTGATCAAAAGACTCCTGGGTAATCGCCACAGTTCAGCCTGATAGAAATACACCTGGCTTAAAGGCACAAGTCACTTACTAACCATCTAACCATGGGCAAGTCATGAAACCTCTCTAAGTCTCATCATATTTGTCATTTCAGTTTCTTTTTTTCCCATTTTTGACATCGAGGTTTCATTCTGTTGATGAATTCCAGAACTAAAGACCTCTCTGAATAAACAGGTTATTACCACGTCTATCAGTTGAGTATAATCCTAAGTAATTCTACAAAAGATAGGTACAAAAGATAACTTACAATAGTGTAAGGAGCCTAGGACTGGAAGTCAGGAAGCTGACTGCTGCTGATTTTGGTTTGTGACTTTGTACAAATTATGAAACCTCTCCAGGCTAGAATTTAAATTCCTACAAAATGACTAGCATAGACTATCTGATCTCTCATTGATTCTTGCTCTGAAATTTTATTATGTATTTATTCTTCCTTTCCAAAATGCTAACAACGTTTAATTTCATCAGCATAGATCCTCTGTTTATTAATTCTCATCACAAAGCCAACTTTGTGGAAATCTACCAGAGGTTCTTTAGCTGAAGACGTCATCAAACCCTGGTTTCTTTCAAATCTCAGCTTAAACTTTATCTTCTGTAGGAGGCTTTCACCAGCTCCCTTCCTTCTAATGGATTCCTTCTAAGGTGACCTATTATGTATACTAGATATATTTTGGACATACAATTTTTGGGATATTACCTTTACCATTAAAAGGAAAATTCCTTGAAGATGAGGAACTTTTTTTTTGCTTTACTTTTTTTTTTTTACTGGCTCCAGTTATTTAATTTGTAGATAGTATTTTTTCCAGTTAACTATAAACATAGTATTCAACATTCTTTTTTTTTAATAAGATTTTGAGATCCAAATTTTTCTCCATCTCTTCTCCCCCCCCACCTCTCCATGAAAGCAAGCAATCTGATATAGATTATACCTATTTCGTTTTACTTTGAATCATCAGTGCTTGGCACATAGTATGCTCTTAAAAAATAAATTATTGTCAGCTGAATGACTGACTCTGACCCAAAGTGGGCTGAGACTCTCAGAATTTAACCACCTCAGTGCTTAGACAATGGATATCCATTCCTGTCATACACTCAAAGCCTTACCCCCTTGATGGGACTGACTAGCAGAGTGCATATTTTCAGAAGACAAGATCACCTCTACATTACGATGAGGCACAGGGGGACATGTTTGACTCTAAGATATGTAAAAGAGTGTTGACAATATTCCTAACACCCATTTCACCAGAGTTTCAAAGACACAATGCTTTGTTGCCTATAAAGCTCTACATAAGGGGGCATTGTTAATATTGTTATCAATGTGGAGATGGTGAGTTTAGATCCTTCTAAAATGCACTGATATTCCTGGTGCTTGTCAGTTCCTGCATGACTTTTGCCTTCCTGATAATGGCTACAGACTACTAGGTGTGACTTTCCACAGCTCTTGTCAATCAATGCAAATAAATTAAGATACAAGAATATAAAATCAACTTATATAGGATCTGTTGTGTTTAACACAGAAATTGTTCCTATCCACATAATTATGTTATGTACAAGAATCTCATTACTTTAGCAAGCATTTGGAACAGAAAAAAAACCTAAAAAATAACTAACCTAATTGTAAACATTATGTCTTGTAGAAGCCAGCAAGCACTCTATATCTAATAACAGTTACAGGAAGATCACTGAATTTCTCTGGTGCTGTTTGACTTTATTCAGGCTGCCTATCTGATAAATGATTCATCGTTAAAGAAAGGCAGAATTATGGAGAGTAGAAAATGCTGAATTAAGAGTGAGAAGATTGTTTTGCACTTTTCACTTACTGGTTCTATGATTTTGAGCATGGCACTAAATCTCACTTTTGCCACCTGTAATTCAAAATGATAACAATTCTTTCTTCCCCAAAAGTGTTGCAGAGAGGGGGGAAGAAGAAAATGTATGCACACATACTTCAAACTCAAAATGCTATGCTGATGTTTAATATTTTTACTTTCCTCCTCTAAACTTTCGCTATTTATTGAAGGAAAACTTGAAAGTGGAAAATTAAAGTTCTATAAATATCCCCAATCCTTGCCCCAAGGAATGCTTTATTGGATAAGAGGGATTTGAGGAAGAACTTCCCAAATACTCCTTATAAAAAATCCAGCTGAAGATCAAAAGATAAAGAGAAAAAGAATCTTTTTAAATTATGTTAATACGGAAAAAATATTAATCAGAATATCTGGAAACATTTATGCTCTAACAGTCACATGGATACGCAATCTCTTCAATGTGGAGGACCCCCTCCAAGGCTGTAGGTGATAATTAGTTTGCATATGCCAAACCTGAGAGATTCTTGGCTCTTGGTTATTCTTAATTTCACTCACAGACCCACCTTGTACGTTTTTTGGATCATACCTTTCTTTGATGACATCTTTTCTGGTTCTTCTTCATACTTCTTATTTGTTGTGTTTCACGTTCCATTTGTATCCACAGTGCACCTCTTCATTTCACCTCTGTGCAGCACTATTTTAACTTCATGCTAATAACCTATTTCTTCCATAATTAATCAAGAAAATGATTGATGACAAATATTGGGAAAAATGATGAGTAAAACTTAGTTTAAAAATTATTATTTAAGCATTCATGGCCCTCTGCAACGGCCTTATTCCAAATCACAGTTAAGAAGTAACTCCATCATTTCCCTTTCATTAGAAAGTATCTTGATAAAGGGGAACTTTTGAGCTCCAAAGAACCTTGATAATCTTCAAATAAATTCACCTATACAAAAAATGTTCCTGATTGGAAATAGAATGGTCTTAAAATTTTTCTTCTTCATTATTTGGTTGGGGAGTTCTTCTTTAAGAGACAATGTCCTGCTGGAATTAAAGAGAGTCTTATTTGATGGCAGTCCATAAGGAATATATTTAAATCAAAGTGAGAGGAATCACATATTTCTGACCACTGAAACAGACAACAACTCTAGCAATATCTGCCACTCATAGATTTAAAAATCTCTTAGGGAATTAATTCCTGATGGTTAAGGCTAAGTGATTTGCCCATTGTCACACAGCCAGAATCTGTCCGAAGCAAGACTGAAACCCAGGACTTTTTGTCATACCTGGCCCTTCACTGCGTTGCTGCAGAATTTACTAAATCTACATACACTGCTTCACCTTCTTTGAAGGGAATAGGTCTGCATGTTGATTCCTCCTTCTTGCACTGAGCACAATAAGTAAACTCTTGGAATACCCAGAAGTAGCCAGGAATGCACCTGCACAGTGTCACTTCATTAACTCCCATGACATGCCTCAGAGGAAAGCTGTGGGAACTCCATTTGCCTAATAATTAACACATTCATGTAGGTGATAGGACCAAATGAAAAGAAATAAAATTAGCATTTTTAAAATATATACCAAAATAGCCTGTTCACTTCTCCCCAGCAGGAGAAACAAAGGCAGCTCAAAAATAAATACGTTCTAGGGAATGTATTTATATTCTCAGAAGAAAATTAGGAGGTGCCCTGTGTCCGTCTTGCCTCCATGCTGGTGGAAAACATGTGCTCCCCAGCATCCAAATTGCACTCAAAGTTGCCTTGTTGCTATTAAATGAGCAACAAAAGCCAGTTTCTAAACTGAATGTCTGCAACTTCAGTGATAGCACTGCAAAACTAAAGAAAGATGGGAAATCAGTGGTACCAGATGTTTGTAATTGCATCTAAAGTGCCAGGAAGGCATTGAAAAATTACTGGGGGACAGAGAATAAAACCTGAGATTGATCAATAGCATAAGATTGCCCGATTTTGTCAGACCTGTGTGTGAGCTTTCGTGGATTATAAGGATAGATTATGTTAATAAATAACAAAAATGAAATCTTTGGGTAAGGGAAAGGGTAGGGCTTCCATGGATGCTACATTGGTACTTTCCAAAAGTTTCAAATAATGTATGATGCTCTTGTTTTTAAATGACATGCTCAAATTTTTCTTTTTTTTTCTTTCTTAACTGCATACTTTTAATCTGTTCATTATTACATTCCTTGTTACAAATTGTTTTTATAGGCTGTGTCTTTCAATTTATTCAATACCAAAAACCATTTATTAAACATGTGCAGTATGTCACGCACTGTTTTAGATAATGGGATTTTTTCTTTTACCTGATATTAGAAAATTTCCAGTGAGGAAAATTTCTCCACCTATATACATCAGCACCTGCTTAGAGAGCTGTCGGACACAGAGAAATTCTGTGATTTGCCCAGTGTCACACAAAGTCTGTATTAAAGGCAGGGTTTGGCACTCTGGACATGCTAACTCTGAGTCTTGCCCTGTAAACACCAAGATATCCTGCCTCTTCCACTAGAGAAAGAGGAATTAAAACTACAACAACCTGCCTTGCAAGAGCCTTCTTTCTCTTGGCTGGGGACAGAGGGTTCAGTATGGGACATGATGTATACAGATAAGTAAATAAAAGGCAATTGAAGGAGAGAGAATTAATAAACTTGCGGGTATGGTGTAGAATCAGAGAAGGCTTTTGGAGAAGATAGTAATCTGAGCAGAACCTTGGAGGCAAAAATCTTAGAGCTTGAATATTCCATAGATGCAGGGAAGCCTGAGTGATAATGACACAGAGATGGGAGAGGTAATGCTAGATTTCGAAAACAGCTACTAGTCTACTTGGAATGGGACACAAGTACACAGAAAGGAGTAGTATGAAAAATATCTGCAAGGAAGGTTGAAGCAACGAAGTGGAGGTCCTTGAATGCCAATCTAAAAAGTTTGTGTTTTATCCTATAGATAAAATTTTTTTTGAAGCATTGAAGTGATTTGGTCAGAGCCACGACTTTGGAGGACAACACTGATGGCAGGGAAGACTGGTGAAGAGATGGGAAAGAGTGGAAGTACTAAGGTTAGTAACAATAACGCAAAACAGGGAATAATTAGCATGAAGCAACAACTATATCCAGGGCTAGTGTTATATTATATGCTTTCAAGCCCAGGCATGGTACTCATGGATTTATGGTGGAAAGCATGTACTACCTTAAATTCTGAGGTGAGGGAGGTGGTGCAAAGAGAATGCAAAGTGGGTTGGACTGAAGAAAAGGTCCAACTTTATCAAGAGTTCAAGTTTAGTTGTAATTTATGTATCTATCAACTGGGGATTCTTAATTATTTTTTGAGTTTTTTTTTACATCATGGGTCCTTTGGAAGTCTCAGAAGCATGTTTTTAAGTAACTGAAGGAAATGATAAATTCTGGTTAGAAACTGGTAAGAATAAGTATATACTTCCCCCTTCCCCACCCACCCATCCCTCATCCTAGTTTACAGACCCTTTGAAATTTATCAGTGTACTTGGTGTTGTGATGGACGAGGTCTATGATCATCAGTTTAACCTCTGCTATATGCAATGGTCATGTTGTCTTTGAAATGTCCTATCGCAGCAGTGGAACTGAGTAAGACTATAATTTGAAATTAGCTGTTCATTTGGTGATTCTGTAAATATACTTTGCATCTTGACACTTCAATCCCATGGAAGGCCAATCCTATACAAACCAGGTGCTCTTTACCTGGGATCCATAGACTTCTAAGGGGTCTATGGAAAGACGTCAGGAGATCTGTGAACTTGGACAGGGAAAATATTATACCTTCCTTCCTATCTCTTTTTACTTCCTAAATAATATTTCCTCAGTCTGTTGCTACAATACAAAGCAGAAAGGGAGTACATAAAGTCACACGCATGGGCTCATTATTTTATCACCTTGGAGAAGCCCTGCTAGGTGTTGTGTCCAAGCAAAATAAGGGTCATGGAAAATAAAGACAACAAATTGTACAAATGACTTTGTTAATGTTTTCTAAGAATGATGACGTTTCACTGCAAAGCAAATGAAGTAGCTTACCAAACCCAGACTATCATCAAATAGAAACCATTATTGCTGTTGACTATCACAGCTATGGTCATTAAATTAGTCTTAGATGATTAACAGAGTTGATACTTTTCTATCCTGATTTATATGCTTTATTATTATCACTGCCAGAATACAAACATTTACAAATCAGAATGATCAGAAAAAGTAATTAGGGTAAGTTGAAATAATGTTACCTCGAAGAAATAAATATTATTAAGTGGGATCAAGTAAAGTCAGGCTTTTATGAAAATCATCTTTCATTTTGGAGGACAAAGACAAACAGAATAAAATGTTGAACAATGAATACTGGACATAATTACTCAACTTATTTTTAAAGACAGAGTGGCTTTGAGTGGTTAAGGAAGAAAAATTACCACAGATAAAAATTAGGACAACCTATTTATGGCACCTTGTAGGCAAAAGTAAGGGTCAAATGTCCCAAGCATCGTCAGCTCCTTGAGGAGAAGTCTGATTTTTCATCCATTTCTTTATTACCTTCTACATGTTCTGCGTATAGTAATTACTGCATTGAAACACAAGAAACTGTTATACACAAATAAATATTAACTGGTATAATTAGTTATCTAATTAGCCTCACGAATTGCTTAGTTATAATATAAAAAATAAGCTTTTAATATTAAAAAAAGAGAATTACATGCAAAAACTACAAATTGAGAGGGGGGAGTTGAGAAGACTTGAGCAATCAGCAGATTTAGAAGAGATAACTGTTTAGGACAACAAAACATTATATATCTGCTGATTATATTAAAATATTGTAGGTTTTAGTTACCAAGTAATTCGAACCATTTCAGAACATCTAATGGGTATTGATTTGGTACTTTTTAGTTCAATTAATCAGTCAGTCTATAAGCATTAAGCATAACCAACTAGGAGGTACAACACAAAACAAGACTTAAGAGTTAGGAAAATATGAGTTCAGATCTGGCACTTACTAGCAATGTGATGGGTAAATCACTTCACATCTGCTCTGTCAGTTTTCTTATATGTAAAATGACGATAATAATATGACCTACGTACCAGGGTCTTTGTGATGAAAAAAATAAAACATTTGTAAAACACTTTGAAAGCTTAAAATTGCTATATAAATACTAGTGATGCCAATGATGACAATGATGGTAATGATTGTGATTACCTGACACTATGTTAGATTCTTATTTTTCACTCAGAACATATTCCTTTTGGGGAGTGAGGTGGTTCATGGAGAGTGTGCTGGGCCTAAAGTCAGGAAAACTCTTCTTCCTGAGTTCAAATCTGGTTTCAGAAACTTGCGATTTATGTGATGCTAAGGCACTTAACTCTGTTTGCCTCAGTTTCCTCATCTGTAAAATGACCTGGAGAAGGAAATGGCAAACCACTCAGGTATGTCTGCCAAGAAAATCCCAAATGCAGTAATGAAGAATTGGACATGACTGAAAAACAACTGAGCAAAAATAATGAAATATTCCTTTTCTGTCATGATTGATGGTAATCTCCCATTAAATTAAACGCAACAAGCATTTATTAAACACCTATCATTAAATAACCACATTTTTCTAGGTTTTGGGGAAATCAAGACAAAAACTAAAATAGACTAACTTCACAGAGCTGCAATTATATACAAGATAATCACAGGTTTTCCATATCACTTTTGCCTCGCTACTCACATGCACAAACACCTCTTGTGTGCCTCTCTGTTACTTTCCAGTCTTTCATTTTTTCTGCCTATTATGACTTCTCTGCCCCACTGACCAAGCAGTTTTCTCTATCTCCTTGTTTCATCAGAATACCATTTGAAAGCAGTAATTACTCTTTAAAATGTATTCAATTTAGAAACTGAATGCTGTTTAATGAGTAAAATGGGTACCTTTATAAGATTAGGCCTTAGGTGGCTGAAAATCCTTACATCTCAGGAAGAATAGTGGGACCAGTGGACTTTCAATAATAACCCTCTTCTCATTCTGTATATTTTACATATAATTCTACCTTCTAATTTTTTTTAACATATCAAAGGCTTATTTTTGATGCTTATAAACCAGCAATTGCTGAGGCTTTAGAAAATCATTTGCCACTGAAAGTACATGGTAATCTTATTGGGGAATTTCACCTTTCAAGACTGAATATGTTTTTATGCATTATGACCCACATCAAATTTTATGAAGTCATAGAATTTTAGGGCTAGAAGGTATCTCAGAGCTAACAAGAAGTGGCATTTATGTAGCACTTTATGAAATATTCAAAGTATTTTACACACATGATTTAATTTGTGCCTCATAATTATTACCTCCATTATACTGATGGGAAAACTGAAGCTCAGAGCAGGTATTTAGTGTGACCATGGTCATATGACTGGTGTGGGATTTGAACCCAGGTTAAACTGACTCCAAATCAAGTACACATACTACTAAGTATGCCATGAGCCTGCCCCCCACCATTTATTCATGAGGAAAATGAAATAAAGTTTGAATCTGCAAGGAACTTGAGGGATTAGAATGAATTATTCCTAAAAGAGATTAATTCTTTTTTTTATTTGTTGACTTTTACTTCTCAAGGCTCAGAATATCATTAGAACCTATCTCATACCTCATATTTACAAAGTTCTTAGAATTATAATGAGTCAACACTTCCTAAATATGTCTTTTGTATTACATGAAAAAAGAAATAATTTGTTCAATCAGAAATAAAATAACACAGCTACAATTCAAATGCAATCTTATCCAATACATAAGTAATTCATTCAATTACTTCCACCAAACAAACAATAATTATTGATTTCATTCTAAAAGATCAAATAAATCAGAGTAGCTGAAGGAGCAAGGCTCCCTGAAGGGGAAATAAGAAACATCATGTATCAATCAAGCCAAAGTGACACCATTTTGACCACCACCTGACCTCAGACATGAGTGGAGACTCAGGATGATTTTGAGCCCATGAGTTGTGTGAATAACAATTTCCTCATTGTGGTAACTCCCCATTCCTGAGCACTGATCCTGCTTCGAGGATAGCCCTGGTAGTTATAATTCAGATGAAAGTGCCTACCATTTCCTTCCATGACCAAAACAAAGTACAAACCAACTATTATGAATGGGCAGGTATATTCAAGAGTCAAAGGAATAGTAATGTCCCAGACCACTGACCCTGCTTCAAATCTAGCTCCTTCCTCCCTACCCCCCCCAAAATATTACCAAACAAACAACTCTTATAAGATGTGACCTAAAAATGCTTCTGTCTTGCCTCCTTAACAGATATGGAAAAACTTTACAAATGAAGAACTCGGCATCATCAAATTACCCAACATCTTAAGAGGATGTTGTTGTTGTTGTTGTTTAATCGGTATAAAAGATTTGAAATAAGATGCATTGTCATTTTTTTGCCAAAGGATCACAGGACCTTTCCATGTGACTTGTAGCTGAAACCTGACATACATATGTATAGAGAAAGAAACAGAGAGAGACAAAGAGGAACAGAGAGAGGGACAGAGAGGGAGAGAGAGAGACAGAGAGAGAGAGAGAGACAGAGAGAGAGAGAGATATATACACATACCCCAAGACTGTCTTAACTAGAATGTGAGCTCTTTGGCAGCAAAGGATATCTTTAATTCCTATTTCTATACCCAGCTTTCAGCACAGAGTTCTGTATATAATGAACATAAATCATTTTTCATTCATTCATTTCTGCTATTTACAGAGCATTAGGCTAGGCATTGCGGTAAAAAAAGTGAGGTCAGATGAGGTGAAGAACACTACTGCTTAGTGGGAATCAAAGGATCCTTCATGGATATGGCATTTTGAACACGACTTTGAAAGATAAATTCTTGGAAAGGGGTCATTCTGAGTTCACAGAATTGCATGCATAAAGGCATGTGATGTTTCAATGGAAGAGCAAGTGGAATGAAAGATAAACTGGGAAAAGTTAGATTGTAGCCAGTTTATGAAGGGTTTTGAACTCCAGCATAAGGAGTTTAGAAAGCATATGCAGGCAGTGAGGAACAGCTGAAGATTTTTCATCAAATCTATTATTTCCATTAACTGTAAAAGTCAAATGATGAGCAAGAGACAAGACTTATACGCAGCTGAGACAATTTTGTTTCAGTAGGAATGATCAGATTTATTATTTTTTTAGAGTTTATTTTATACTTTAATAATTCAACTTACTACTAGCTAATTTAGCTAGACATACTCTAATCAACAGAGTGTGAAAAAGAAATTCATCAATTATAAATAATTTGTTTTTGGGAAGGTATAGCCCAACAGGAAGGATACTCTTCCTTTCTGATTCTACTGTCCACAAAAGTAAAAGAATTTCATTATTTTTCCACTGGACAATTCCCTTTAGACACAAAAAATCGTGATATCATTCTCACCCAAATTAAATCTCACATTTCATAGTTTGTTTTTTTCTTAAATCCCCTGAATAAAGGCTCTGATACTGGATGTGATATTAAGGAAACAAAAAACCTAATACGAGGTGGAAAGTATTTAAATAACTACCTCTTATTTTCCTTTTTGGGATATTTTTACACAAATTCCACAAAGAATAGCCTAGTGGATTTGATATTCCCTTAACAACCAGCTCCACTGAAATAATAACCACTAGGGACCTGGTTTCTAGAATCTAAGGTCTATAATTTAAATTTATGTACCTCATGAACATATAGGAGACGGAACTTTTCACTTGCTAGAATGACAAAAGAAATGAGCAATAATAATAAAGTATGTTTATAGAGCACCTCTTGCAAAGAAGCTAAAAGCATTTGCTGATGTTCTAATTCATTCTCTTAACAACTTTGTGAGGCAGACAGCAATGTCCCCATTTACCATAAGGTGAAAATGAGACCAATAATGATGAAGAAAATTGCTTAAAGTCAGACTCCCCTCTAAACAAAATCATTCTCCAAGAAGCTTTGATTCACTTCCAATAATCAAGTTTCTGTTTTAATGCTCAGGAGGTAGAGGTTACTGGCATGGCAAGATGTCATTTATATGGGTTGACATGGGGTGGAGGTGGGAATATATATTTACAAACGGTGTGTACTCTTATTGACAAAATTCCTAATTTTCATAAAAAATGCCTCTAGATACTACTACAGGCAGAACCAAAATCTTCGTCTATTGTTGTTTTGTCAATACAACATCTTGAAAATACTCTTTTGTTTTGAATTCCTTTGTATATGAATTCACTTTCTAGATTTACATCTTTTCTATTATGCCATTATTAAATTATACTTAACAACTAAAATGGCTATTGAATAACCACTGCAAGCACTGGAATGAGCTGTTCATTCCTACTCTATGTCTTCCATAGCACTGAATGAAATTGAACCTTATTGAAAAAAGTCATGGAACTCATTAAAAAAGGACTTAAAATTTTAAATTAATTTTAAAATTAAAAAACATCTTACTCTATATGCAAACATATACTTTTTACAGTGGTAGAATGACTTGGCTTTAAGGCTCTTCTTATTTTATTCATTGCATCGTTTTGGATTTCTCAAACTGCACCCTCTATGACACTCAAGAGAGAATTTCCTATTGTTGGTTACAAATTGTCAATGATGCTAACACACTGCATAAATTAGAGAAACTCAACCTTATTTAGAGTTTGAATGTGAGACTGGCAGGTCCTATAGGACAGCAACCCATTTGCTTTGTCCGTGTATCACCAGCCTCTATAAAGAGCAAGTAATTAATACATACACTAAATTTAATGAATTTGAACATGGAAGAGTTGTCATTGTAGAGTAGAAGCACAGAGACATCTAAACTGATACAATAAGAAGGTTTCTAAAATGAAATAACTTTACAAACTCAAAAACCTGTGTTTCTATGTACAATAAGACTTAAAAAACATTTTAAATGATTTCCTTTTTCAAAGGAGTATTCTTTTTTTAAAAGAATATCACTGCAGTGTTATGGTTGCAAGCTGGACAAAAGGGAAGAACATGAAAAATAATCACAAGAAGAACCAAAAAGATTTTGACACTAACAAAGATGTTCTCCAACTACAAAGCAAACTGGCTCTCACAATACCACAGGAAATTAGGGAGTGTAAAGGATAGAACACAAGGCCTAAAGCCAAGATGATCTGAGTTCAAATATGACTTCAAACACTTATTAAATGTGTGATCTTGGATGGATCATTTAATCTCTGTTTCCCTCAGTTTCCATAATTATAAAATGGAGATGATAACATTTACACCCAGGGTTTTTGTGAAGATCAAATGAGGTGAAACACATTTTTAAAATTTTTTATTAATTTATTATGATTTATCAATAATCACTTCCATATGCTTTTGAGTTTAAAATTTTTCTCCTCCTTCCTCTATGTTACTCTCCACAAAATGGCACACAATCTGATATAGTCTTTACTGTAACATTCCTATTAAACATATTTTCACATTAGTGATGTTGTAAGTGAAAACTAAAACCAATAGGAGGGACCATCAGAAAGAGGAAACAAAACTCAACAGAAGAGAAAAAAAAATAACAATTCACCTTCCATAGTTCTTTCTTTGGATGTGGAAAACATTTCCTTCAAGAGGCCTCTGGAGATGTCTTAGATCCTTGTAATACTGGGAAGGGTTAAGGTTATCAATATGAGTCATCGCACAACTTGGCTGTTATTGTGCACAACATTCTCTTGGTTGTGCTCACTTCACTCAGCATCAGACCGTACAAATCTTTCCAGGTTTTTCTGAAGTCAGCCTCTTTTTCATTTCTTATAGCACAATAATATTCCATTACATTCATATACCACTACTTGCAAAACCATTCCCCAAATGATGGGAACTCTCTCAATTTCCAATTCGTTGCCACCACAAAAAGAGCTGCTATGAATATTTTTATACATGGGCTCCTTTTCCAATTATTTGTATGAACAAATGAGGTAATACATGGGCTTAGTTGTGTCTCGCACAGGTAAGGCACTATATAAATACTAATATGATTATTATTACTATTAACTTTGGTATGGGTTATTATTTGCACAAATAATTAATCTCCTAAAGTAGCAGAATTATCCAAATTTCCACTGCATATTTCCAATGGGCTAGAACAAATTACCATATTTTACATAATTTTAACTTTGAATACTACGAATTTGAATGCATGTGAATTCAAGGAATTCATTGTTCACACTAATGAGGACTCAGTTGAATGTACTGGTTGATGTCACACATAGAGTTTCCAGAATCCCTTGCCAGAGACATGAGAAATCACAAAATACACGGGGGCCCTTTTCAAGGAAAGGGAACCTCTGAAACAATAGTTACAAAAAATAAGCATAGGTTTTCACAAAATCAAAGTAAATCACCTTTATTGATGAGCTTACAAGTCACAGAGAATCAAAACAACTTGGAAAATGGGAGTACTGCACCCAGGAACACTCTCACTATACTGAGAGCACTCGTAATTTTACAGATAGAAGAAGAACTTGAAATTTTCACTTCCATTAAAAAAATATATGCAAAAATACTCAAATCAGTATTATAAAGGTGGCTGGATGAGAAAATAATTGCCTACAAACAATGAAATACCATATTTTTACTATTCTACCTGTGGTGGTAGATACCCTATGCCATACATAGAGAAGGGTGAAGGAATGAAAAGGCGTTTACATTCAGAGTGCTGTGGGGTTTTGCAGAAAACATGAAGGTAATCTATGTGAAGATTTTTTTTTTACAAATATCTAATAGAACACAGGTTGGAAGGGAGGGAGCACACTTAAAATAACTGCAAATTTTTTTCTTTGAAATCCCATCTCAAGTTATCCTATTCATACCCTGCATATTCCTTCCACATATATTTATTACTGATTTCATAATGATCTTTTATTCACATAGACAAGAAAACTGAAAACAGGTTGCAAAATATTTCTTCCAAATCTTCTAGGACAAGGCCAGATAGACAGATTTGACTCCCCAGTTACAGGGAAAGTGTAAATGATTTTCTTATCCAGAAAAGGAAAGACATAAGTAACAATACAATGTCACTCTCCTGATTGTTATTCCAGACGTTATTCCCTTCCAACTAGAAATATCAGAGTAGGTCTTGTGTAGGAGATGGCACAGGAGTAGCAATGGGAAATGACATAGGGATGAGAAGAGATGGGATTCACAAAGGACAAGGGAAGGAAATAAGCATACATATCTGCCAGCCACTGTGCTACATGCTTTACAAATATTATCCCATTTAATTCCTGACAACAACCCTGGAAGGTAGATGTTATTATTATATACGTTAGGAAATTAAGGCAAACACAAGTTGACTTGCCCACAATCAAGCAGCTAACAAGTATCTGAGATTAGATTTGAACTCTGGTTTTCCTTACACCACATCCAGCACTCTATCAACTGAATGTCTACAGAAGTACAGGGATACTGGAGAGCATCCCAGTCATAGGAGACAACCTGTGAAAAGACATGGGGAAAGAGATGGAATGTTATGCACAGGAAACAGCAGGTACACCAACTTGGCTGTAACATAAGAGTATGCACGTGACAATAAAATAGCACAGGTCTTAAAGAAAGTGCAACTGCCATGGTAAGATCTGTATTTTAGGAATATCCATTTGGTAGCTATGGAGAAGCAAGGTTAGGAGGAGCAGAGAAAGAAAGCAGGGAGCCTAATTAGGAGACTACAGTAATGAGTTCAGCCAAAGAATAAGGTGGGCCAGAATTAGGGTGGGGGTTATACAGCACAGAGAAAGGGACAGCTGAGAGAAATGTCATGGAGGAAGAATTAGCATGATGTGGCATCTGACTGAATGTTAGGGCATAAGGGAGAATGAAGAGGTACAGATGACTCCAAGGTTTCTAACCTGAGAGGCTATGCAATTTCTTATGTTAAGAGGGAAAAATATTGATTCCCTTTTGAGTTTGAGATGCCTATGGTGCAACCAAAATAAAGTATCCAGCAAGACTACACAGCACTGGTACATAGTTTATTAAATTTAATGCAATGCCATCCATTTATTAAGTGCTTTTGTGCAAAGCACTATACTGGACACAAATGCAAAAATGAAAACACCTTTTCCCCTTCCTTTCACAAGTTTATATTTTACTGAAGGGTGGGGTAGAATAACATGTACGTATAACTAACAGAATGCTATAAATACATGTATGTGTGTATATGCACATATTTATGCATGTGTATTCATCTATACGTACATGCATACCTATCTACACACGTGTGTATATGTATATATGTGTTTGGACACACACAAAAAAAACCAGGTTCATAATGACTGCCACATGCAGCCCCCAGAATACCAACCCTCAACATGTTCTATGGTTCAACAGCCACTAAAAATGAACCACAATGGGTGTTCCTTTTTCTGCAATGATTTGGCAACTACAAATAATTCAAAGCAAAGATATTTGATAAAATATAACACTAGGAAGAGATTCAGTATAACATTTCCTCCTCCTTTCACCTGCTAAAGTCAAGACGCAACGTTTCACAAATGAACATGCCATCAGTAGGAGGAGTGAGAACCTATACAGATGACTCAGGAAGGATCCATACACGGGGAATATGTATGGAGGTGTAATTCATCTCTAACATGTAAGGATAACAAACGTGTTATAATGATGTTATGGAAATTTTCACTATCTCTCCTGTGTGTGTGTGTGATCTCTCCTGGATATATTATACATTTTATATGGCTACTGGATATGTAATGACTGCTATACGGACTTACTCTTCTGCTCATCTAGTCTAATCCAAAGGTTATTCTGGCAGATGCTGCTTGGTGTGTGGTCTCTGCTAAGCATTACTTCCTGCTACTATCTTGTGGGCTCATCTTTTCAGGACCAACCAACCCATCTTAGATTTACTGCTGAAATATAATAGCTAGACTCTCTCACTAATAAGACAGGTTAGGAACTCTTTAGTTTTACCCATAACAACCAGCTAATAAAAGCCAGGCAGTATCCCAGTGCTAAAGTTAGGTCTTTCCTTTTTGGACCCCTTTTTCTATGAAGAGATCAAAGCCCTCTGTTATATAAAACTACTGTACTTAATTTATGGGTTAAATACTCCCAAGATCCTGTCTGGCTTAGAATGCCAATGCATTTAAGTCAGGGGGAAAAAAAAAGGAAAATCAAGCATGGTCAGTCTTTTTCTTCTACCTTGTCTGCATTTCTGTGTTTATTGTACACATCACCAGCAAAACCCAATTAATTTACTGCTATATTTTGGCCAGTGAAAGACCTCAGTCTTTCTATAGATAAAGTGATTTTAATGTGGGTGGGGAAGAAGTGATAACAAGTATGTATGGGATTGGGAGGGTCAAGATGAGAAGATCAAGAAAGACAACTTTAGGATGAAGCATTTGAGATTAACCTTGACTACACCTGCTTATGCCAAGAGACAGGATGAGGTAAGAGAGCAGGAGTGGCTTAGCAGAGGTAGAAAGGAGTAACTGTGCCTATAGAGAAAAGCAGCAGGTCAGCCCTAGACACTCATGCTCACCTACCAATTTTTTTTTAAATATATATTTATTTTTTCCGCAGTTACATACTGAAACAATTTTTAACATTCTTTTTAAGTTTTGAGTTTAAAAACTTGCATTTTTAAAGTTTTCAGATGTATGGATAAGTGAAGAATTAGGACCAAAGAAGGCATAGGTAACACTACAAAATGCAAAACAGATAATTTTTATTATATTAAATGAAAACGTTTTCAAACAATAAAACTTGACACTTTTCCCATTCTCTATTGCTCTTCCTCTTCTCCCACTTAGAAAAGTACTAGTCAAGAGAAAAAGTTAGATCACTTTTCAGCCCTGTCCTAAAGAGCACGTACACATTACTATTTTTAAAAGACTCCCTCCAAAGCTATTCCATAGCTACTTTTATGTAATACTATTACTTCTAGTAGGGTAAATATAAACTTAAAATTCAATTTTTTTATACCTTGTTAGAGAGGGGAAACGGGAATGGCCATGTATGTTTTTAAGTTAATTGTGTGTACAATGAGAAAGAAAGCTTTGTTGTACCATGGATGAGAATATCCCCTTTCACCTTTTCTAGCAGACAAGGTTAATAGCTTGGCCCTGCATGACTTCCTAATTTTCTGGAACTCACTTTCCCAAATAGCAGAGATAGATTGCATCTAGTAATTCATTCTTTGCCTTTGCCTCTAAAAACCACCTAGATAACCTGTGGCTGTGTTGGGATACTAGGAATTTATGGACCAGTCCAAAACTGTTAAAATGTCATTTAGGCCCCAAGGATCATAGAAGTTCCAAATAATAATGTTTAAACCCTGTAAGAACAGAATGTACTCTCCACTTATTCCTCTACCCTCTTTTTTGGTCAGAGAATGAAAGCTGAATAAAGCAAACAATAGACAATAAACTCTCAGTCATTCAGAGATAAATTATCTAGTTTGTGAATTATCCTAGCAGCTCCTCTGCTTTCTTTTTATCTTTTCCTGTCTTTGTCTTTAAGCAGAAGTGGCAGGAAATACCATTACATTTCATATAAGTTTTGATTCTTGATCTTACTTCTCATGAGAAGTTTTATGGGAGTGGACGGTAAAATGATTGATTAAAATGATCTGAGCGCTGTCCCAGTGATTTCACTGATTTAAAGAATTCCTACTGGAAACTCTTTCAAAGCATATCAGAGACTCTTGGTAAGTCATACTTTTTTTGTTTCAGGGGGAGAGAAAGATTATTTATTTACACATATTATGTGTCCCACTGACTTTTTCCTCCACAAAAAAAAATAAAAATAAAACCATAATAACTATGTATAGCCCAGGAACACAAATACCTACATTGGCCACATCTAAAAAAAAATTCTCATTCTCAATTTTAAGTCTATCACCTCGGTGGCAGAAGTTAGGTAGGATAATTTATAGTTTTAAAGAATTTTTCAAGTGGTCCTTAAAGTATAAGTGACTCGTCACTACTCATAAAGCTGGTAAGAATCTGACTTGAAACATGTAGAATGTGAATACAGGTCATCCTGACTGCAAGGCTGACTCTACCCACAATGCCATGCTACCTTTTACATGTTTCAATGAGACACACTAATTCAGGAAGGCATATGTGATCTAGAAAGAAAGAGGATCATAAGTGTATGCAGGAGATCTAGGGTTCAGTATTCATTCAGTTCATTCTGGAAGGTGATTTCTTCAGGCCTCAGTTAATTCATTTGTAAGCTACATATTTATAGGTTTCCAAGATTCCTGGAACACTAGAATCTCTTTTCATTTTTAAGTTTTATTATCATGTTTTGTTTTCAAATTAGAAACATTTCTAGGTTACCACTTGGTGCTCTCTTATAACAAAGTAAAACAATTAAACAGAATTAACAACAGAGTGCCCCCATCCCAAAGTATGCAGCATTCAATACCTGCACCCCTTCCTGACAAACTGTTATTTAACAGAAATCTATTTTTTTCTCCCTTTCCACGTGAAAAAAAAGAAAAGAAAACAAATTCCTAGTAACAAACGTGCAAATTCGTCACCTCTTTCAGGAGGCAGATAACATGTTTTCATCATCCTCTGGAATCTAAAAGCTTGAACCAGGAAGAACAAACACTTTTTTAGGAATCCCAGAGCCTGGATTTTAATATCAAGTACACTACTTCCAGTGCTTACCACATTACCTGGCACATAGCAGATTCTTAATAGATGTTAGTTAATATAGGAGGGCAGTTAGGTGACTCAGTGTATAGAGGGCAGACCTGAACAGGAATACCTAAATTCATATTTGGCCTCATACACTTGCTAACTGTGTGAACCTGCGCAAGTCACTTAATACTATTTGCCTCAGTTTCCTCATATGTAAAATGAGGTGGAGAAGGAAATGTAAGCCACTCCAGTATCTTTGCCAAGAAAAGCCCAAATGGGGTCACAAAGAGATAGACATGACTGAAATGAAATAACAAAGAAAGATGCTAGGTTTGACTACCCAGCTCTACTGAACATCCCCAACAGAGGGATCCTTCCCTAAGGAAGATAATTGGTAAGGAAACAGTACATATATGTTCTCAGTACATGATGATAAAAAAAATGATGGACACCAGCAGATTTCAGTCAAGGTAGACTTACAATTAACATGTAATCCTTTAGCACATTGCTTATTGTGTTAGTCCTTAGTGGTCAATCTATAAAAATGAGAGGATTGGATGTAGGAGGTGATCACTGAGGTCCTTTTTACCTTAAAATCACGGATCTATAACTACAGAGTAATTAGTAAGTTGTTAAATTACTTTGTTGAACAAACCATAAACCACTAAAATATAAGGTTGAAAGTGATATCAAAATCATTCTTTTATGCTATTTTGTTATACCAATTGGGGACATTGTGCTTTGGACCAGTCTAAATATGACTTTATTGGGGTTATATCATAACAAAATTTAAGCAACAATTTTAAAGACAAAAATATTATACATTTTCAGTAATTGTGAGCTTTATTATTATAATTCCTATAGCAACCCCATAAAAAAGTCTAGTGAATGCTTCAGAAATTTAAAAAATTAGACATTTTTCCTTTTCTTTTTTAATTCATTTCAACCTATTTGGTCTGTGATGTTTACCATTGTTTCTACCCCAGCAGGGATTCAGTGGCCTCAAAATGAGAGGACAAATTATATATGCTGGGGGCATACTATGATGTTTGGGAACACACAACTGAATAAAAACAGACTTAGTTCAGTTGAAAGTGCTGAAAGATCAGTAACAATTTGGGAATATTGGTCTGTTTAATCAAGTTTCAACCTTCAGCAATTCCATGAGTCAAATCCTTCTGGAATAATAGAAAGCAATTAACCTGAGAACAGTGAGTATTGTTACCTTCAACAGGTCTGTGTTGGGAAGTTAGCTTAAAGAATCCAGTCTCCACTTTTCAGGTATTCTATCAAGGGAGAACATGCCTTCTATCTCTTCTTGCTAACTGCTTGGCAATATAGAAACAGCATGCTTTTTTGGTCTCAACTCATTTGTTTTCAAAGAGAAATAAACAAGGTGTTCCTTATGCAGAACAAAGCACAAACAACTGCACTTACAAAAGAGCCTGACTGTTTATTTGGTACCTGAGAAAGAAGAGAAAGCTTAAGAAAAAAGGAAATTTGGTGGCAGCATACGCTTCTGAAGGTGATGTGAATTTTAACTCTTACATAGCGTGGAGCAGTGGAAGACCCTGGGGGAAGGAAGGATAGGATGCCCTGAAACCAATGGGACCTCTCCTACTTATTAGGAAATCTCACAGATTACTCTTATGTCTTCTCATCTAGATTTTGGGATCTTCATGACTAATATAGGGCAGTCAAGAAACAGAGTATCAGTGCCTGATCCAGCTGGTATGAACATGAAGTACAGAGATTGTTATGTATGGCCTGAGCAGAGGTATCAAAAATGAAGCCTATAACACTCCTACTTGAGTCAGAATAAGATGAAAATGTAGTTGCTATCTGATTTTAATGTGTTCATATAGTACACACAAAAAAGGAAATGTATAAGTGAGTAGTTTTCAAACTCAATATGTGGCCCAAAGACATCTTTGTATATGGTTTACTGGCACCTTCCCCCTCCCTCCCACTCTGTGTCCTTATCCAATATTCGAGATTGATACCTTTGGACTAGAAAATGCATCTCTTTGCTATATAGACCCATTTACTACAGGTAGAACCCACAGAAAGAAATTCCAATGGGCTGGCAGGTCAGAAACCTAGGTAATCAGAAGAGGAGTAAGTACATGTAGAGTCACATTCTTGAGATTTCCAGGCACTAAATACCAAGGTGATGGCTAGTTGACATACTGTGGAAGTGACCACATTCTTATCTTCAACAGGTAAGTGTTAAAGGGTTGCTAGGTCATTTATCCCAAAAACCACTACAAAGAGCAGCTCTAGGAAAGCCAGTTGCATAAGAAAAACTTCTTTGAATTCAGTTAAAGCCACAGTCAAAGGGGAAAGTAATACCAAATCTAAAGATTGTATGAATATTCAAGAATCTTACAAAAACCACAGAAGACCAAGGTCTTTGAGTTGGCTTAGATAAATGTCCTGGGAGTCAAAAGTCCCACTAATTGGTCCTGCTTTGATGAATACTATATAACATCTAATAAACTTTCAGGCCTGTTAGACTCCTTATCTATACGATGGGGATAACAAATTTTCTACTTACTTCACTTGCTTTTGTACTTAACATGAAATAAAACTTGTAAAAGCATTTTGGAGATGTTAAAAACTCTAGACAAATAAAATCAAAATCATAATTGCTTACATATTTCATAGAGCAGATTGGTTACTCAAATTATAAGCCTCTTTTTTGAACATCCCATTCTTACTAAAAGAAAAGAAAATTTCATGAAAAAGAAATTTAAAATTTCTACAGCCTTTTGGAAAAACCTAAGGTACTTAGGTTAGCAGGCCGTTTCCTCTTAACTATGAAACATATTCATTCTTTGTTGTTTCCAACCTCGTTCTTCAACTTTAATCGGGAAATACAGTAAAATTTATAGGTTTATTTGAGATATTTTATCAATATGACCCAAAATCATCAGGTTATCCCATGGGTTTCGGTTAAGTCTAATTACTTATTAATAAAAGAATATAAGAGGCAAACATGTGTATCTTCAACCATGTATTAAATATACCAATAAGAATAATAATAGCTAACATTTGCTACTTTTGCAAATATTTTACATATATTATCCCTTTTAATCCTCATAACTGTGTGAAGTAGGTGCTCTTATTATCCTCATTTTTCAGTAGCGGAAACTGAAGCTAAGTGAAATTAAGTGACTTGCCCAGAGTCATACAGCAAATAAATCTTTGAGGCAGCTTTGAACTTAAGCATTTCTGACTTAAGTTCAGTGTTCTACCCTCTAACTATCCAGCTGCCTTGTGTAACCCCAATATTTAATACATGCTGGGATACAGCAGTACGGGAGATATTTTGTTTCACTTTGTCAAGCTACGTTTGGGATATTTTGGCCAGGTATTGGTACATGTTAGAATGTTTATAAACAGTATGGTGAACGGTGACAACTAGAATGGAAAACCTTGCACTCATGCCATATGATGGTTCATTGGGAGAGACAGGGTTGTTTATGCTAGAGGAGAGAAGACATAGTAGGAACATGATGACCGTATTCAAGGATGTCACTGAGAAGAAGCTAGGACTGAGAGAGGAAGACAACAAACAATAGGCAGAAATTACAATGGGGCAAATTAAAGGTTGATGTAAAGGAACATTGCCTAAAAATTACCGCAATCTTAAAGTAGAAAGATCAGATGCCACTGGAGAATGAGTGTCACATCAATGGAGATCTTCAAGGAAGGGCTAGAGAGCCCCTTGCTAAGTATGTTGCAAAAGGGTTTCTTTTGGGAGGCTACAGCCTACATGGCCACTAAGGTCATTTCCCATTCTGAAATTCTTGGATTCTGTGACATGCAAAAGCATTTAGCAACCAGAAGCAAATGTTCAGATGGAAATAATTAAAGACAGTAACTTCAGGCATGAACTTTTTATAATTTCAAAGAGCAAAACAATCACAAATATTATAACAATATGGTCATATCACTAAGCAACATCTTGATCGAAATTAACCATTTCAATGCAGTCATGGGAGAACTGGGCACTATCTAATTAGGATTCAGTGAGGTATGGTGATGAGGTGGAGGGGAAGGAAGCGGGCGTGAAATAATACTCACATGAATGACACTCAGATATTCAGAATGAAAAAAAAATCAACAATAAAAGGCTAGACAGTAAGGTATAAAATAATTCTATACCATCAAAAATGATGCTGGAAAAAAGTTTCAATTAATATGGCCTACACTAGCTCATTACCCATAGTCAACTTTCATAAAAAATTTCAAGGATATGTACATTAGAAAGAAGTTACAGATGACCAGATGTCAGCTTCATATTAAGAAAGTTTTCGTACTAATTATGGAAGTTCAGAAATGGAACATAGTAAGCAGAGGTGGTGGAGTGAATGAATAAGGCACTAGCATACAATCAGGAAGACCTGAGTTCAATTCGATCATCAGATACATATCACCTCAGTGACTCTGGGCAAGTCACTTAACCCTGTTTCCCTCAGTTTACTAATATGTGAAGTGAGCTAAAGAAGGAAAAGTCAAACTACTTTACTATCCCTACCAAGAAAATTCCAAATGGGGTAACAGAGAGTCACACATGACAGAAACCAGTGAACAATAATAAAGCAGCATTAACTCACAAACAATTTAACAGCCTGAAAGGGTTAATATGGCTAATAAAAGGTGTTACACTCTCAACCATGGTGTAGTGCAGGACTCATCAGCTTACAAATCATAGACATGTTGCTCTGTGGTTTACAAAGAACTTTCTTTTCAACAATAATTTTTCCCTTCCCCTTTTTTAGCAAATTTATTGTTGCTGGGTTTTTTTTCAATCCTATTACTTAGAAATTCCCTTTACTAAAACAAAACCTTTCTTCTAAAAAATAAAACTAAACAAATGAGCATGTTTCCTGTTTTTGAAACTATATGCTTCATTCCACACAGATAGAACACAATTTTTCCAACACAAGGTAGGAAGAACACTTTTTATTATCAGTCCTTTGAAGTTCTAATTCCACACTGCACTGAACAGAGTTCTAAACTCTAGAAAAATTGTTCTCCCTTGTATGACACAACAACCCTCTGAGGTAGTTTAGCAATTATGCCCAATTTACCCCTACGAAGATTGAGGTTTGGAGAGATTAAATTCCACAGCTAATATTTGTTAGCTCTGGGAATCAGGTATATAAAACTTAGCTACAAGTCTGTATTGATAATAATACTGTAAGTCATATTTTTTCCCAAGACCTCCTATTGTATGAGGTTTTGGGAGATGAGACAATGTGGTATACATTTAAAGAATAAGGGGGTTGGAATCAGGAGACACAGATTCAAATCCCAGTTCTCATGCATAATCTCAGAAACATCATTTGTAAAATGGGATTAATAATACCTGAGATAATTGAGTCTGATTCAGAAAGGAGACTTCTTTGCAAGTCTAAAAGCGCCAGGTGATGTCTAGTTATTACTGAGACAAGAGCCCTTCTCCTAATGTTATGCTTTAGTTTGCCCCACAAAATGTCACCTCTAGGGCCAAACTTTGCAAATGGCTCATTAAATTGCTTTTTTGTACCAAGGCTATTTTGTTCCTATCACAGCCTACCAGCTACAGACCATGACCAGTGGATTTTCTGCAGTTCTTTGGAGCTCTTGTAGGATGCAAGATTAATTTATCCTAATCTACTCTTTACTCTGTTGGGAAATATGCCATATTTATGCGGCTGTAATGATTCTCTATGTACATTGAGTGTAGGAGAACTGTTCCTTTGCCCTTCCATTTCTCATTCTATTTCTTGTTAGAATATCAGCATTTTTCATTATTCGACAGCTCCAGGGTGCTTCTGGAAAAGAACCACAGGAATCATCACTAAATCAACCTCTGAGATGGGACTCAATCCTAGAAAGAGAAGGGTGACACTTTTGTTCCCTTGGCTCCATCTACAGCTTGCGCCAGAGTTCCAACTTATGATATCACGTGAGGCTTTGAAGTTATTACCTGAGTACTTATAACTACTTCTAAACATAGCTGAAAAATGTTGGTTGACTGAAGTTGTAGTCAAATAGGCTAGATGCCCTAAACCACATGTACTGAAACTATAAGACTCACTGTAAGTTCTCTAATAAGGTATCACATTTTATGAGCATCTTTTGTATGTAATTTTTTTGTATCTTTTGAATCCTTTGTAGCTCGTGTATCTAAAGGTGAGTTAAAGGGAATGAAGCAAGATAACATAGTCATATGCAGAGACACATTACCAGGTAAGAGTTTCTTCATCAAAACAAAATGTTGAGGGATATGACATCCCTAAACATGCAAAGATAAGCACTCTACCATGTACCACAAAGCTCAGCATATGTGGCTACCAAGGGTTCAAAGTGGGCATGATGCCCACAGAAACAAGTCATCTCTTCCCTAGAACTTTCATCCTTAACACCAAGGGGCTATTCAGTGGGGAGATAGAGAGAGAGAGAGAGAGAGAGAGAGAGAGAGAGAGAGAGAGAGAGAGAGAGAGAGAGACAGAGAGAGAGACAGAGAGAGACAGAGACAGAGAGAGACAGAGACAGAGAGAGACAGAGACAGAGACAGAGACTGACAGACAGACAGACAGACTGAGACAGAGAAGAAAAAAAGGGGGGAAACAGGATCCTGTATTAGAGGAAAGTGTAATTGTGCAAGGTTTTATTTCTGGTTATGTTTATACTTTGGAGCATCAACAGGAAGGAAAACAGAGGTAGAGCTTATCCTCAGTCACCTTACCTAAGCTTCTCCCAATGACAACCCGGTTTTCCTTGTTTTTTAGTTTACCCTCATTTGTCCTATCTCTATGGTAACCAGGCCTCTAAGTACCAAAGGCCTTTTCTTTTACTCTTTCTCAAGCTAATTCTAACTAGTTGACAAAGAATTTCTTCACTTCCCCATACCCTCTTTGTGCGTGTGTGTCTCTCTGTGCCCCATCTCCATGACACCCAACTCATCCCAAGGCACCATTACCATTCACCATCCCCCAAAAGGTCCCCTGTACCCCTGGCAATCAGAAACATTTTCTGACTTGGTTTCCATGACAACAATATCAAGTTCAGAACCACCTTATTCCCTCAGAAAATAGACTCCTCAGAGACTTCTTCTCTGTGTCTATACCTATGGAATTCAGACAATCCCTTCCTGGCATCACTCCTTTAAAATCTATTTATTTCTTCCTCTTCCTACTAACCATCTTCCGGCTTCCTTCTTACTTAGTCACTCCAAAATAATTTATTAAGGGATTATTATATTCCATGCAATGTGTTTCTCAACGTTATCACCACAATCTTGTACAGCAATGCAACACTATGTAAAGTAAAAGAAGGGACTACAAGAGAAATCCCTGTATGAGTGTTAAACATTCATTCAGTACCCAAGTACAAAACATAGTGAAATTTACCCAATTTTTGCTTTCAGGATTTATACAATAAATAATAATTTCCAATGTGCTGAATTTATAAGAGATGACATATTAGGTTATATAAATGTATTTAGCTAACCCCGAACTTTGAGAGATGTTAGGCAATGAGCCATCAAAGATCATAACCATAATCTATGATGATGTCATTAAAAAACATTAATTACTTTTAAAGACTCATTCTGCTTTTCCTAACTACAGCTATCTACTACTACTACTAGATATATACCCAACCATGATATCTTTTTAAACAACCATTTATAACATAATCTGCTGTTTATGGGGCATTATATCTTACACTTGAAGTCAAGGACCATTCATTTGTAATAGCTAACAATTATATAGTATTTTAGGCAGCTGGGTGGCACTGTGGATACAGCATTGAGCTTGGAATTCAGAAGACTCAAATTCCTGAGTTAAAATGTGGCCTTAGATACTAGCAATGTCACTTAAGCCTCCTTGCCTCACTTCCTACACTGTAAAATGAGTTATAGAAGGAAATGGCGAATCACTCCAATATCTTTGCCAAGAAAACCTCAAATGGAGTCATAAAGAATTGGACACAACTTAAATGACTGAACAACATTTAGCATGTTAAGATTTACAAAGCACTATACACACATGTATGTGTGCATACATTATATATGTATAAAATATATAACATAAATGTCACGTACACACATGCATAGATTATATATATATATATATATATATATATATATATATATATGTATGTATGTGTGTGTACACATATCCCCATCTCTCTCTCTCTCTCTCTCCCCTCTCTCTCTCTCTCCTCTCTCCCCCTCTCTCTCTCTCTCTCTCTCTCCTCCCTCCCTCCCCCTCAGAATGTCTTGCTTATATTTGTATACCTACTACTCAGCCCATACTAAGTGCATAATAAATATTTTATACATCATCACACTGTCCTTTCCCCAAAGATGATACCTGGTATTTGTACATGAGTGGTAGAGGAATAATATTAGAGTGCTTCAGTGGCAATCACAAACATTGCCTGGAGAATGTTTAAATCCCCCCTTTCCAATGACCAGGCATTTAGAAACATGGCTCTATGTAACAGCTGGTGTAGGAAACAGAGAAAGCTGGGCCTGATCATAAAAAATTGCAAAAAAATTAACTAGCATGGTTGTAGGTCTTAATAAAAGTTATGCATCTAGTAGAACTGTATTTTAATTCATTCCCATACATTGAAGGCAACACAAATAGCAGTAGCAATATTAGGCGCATGGAATGATGCTGTTTACTCTGATTTCCATAGGTGTAATTACTCAGCCCATAAAAACAAGACACCAGCCCTTTCCTCTGCCAGTTTGGAGCAATATGCGAAATACCATTTTCTGCGCTTGACAGTGTGTCTGCAGAAGCTGACAAGGTGGTAACTGTGAGGTATAAAAGCTATTTCATTTTTTATCTTTAAAGAATTACTGGATTGTTAAATTAAATTTGTTCCTGTAGGACACATCTGACACACAGAGACTGGGTTTCTAAGTTGCTATCATATGATTTGTCAGTTTCCTGAAGCTGGAACCACAAGGTTCTCCTTGTAGCTTGTTTTACTTGGTAATTACACTTGGCAATGATTATGTTGATGAAAAAATAATTAACAAGCCATAAAATGAGAGCTGATTTAAAGTTTCTAACCTCACGGATTTGCTTGTCATATGGAAGACTCCACATTTTTGCTACATGACATTATTCTAAACAGTTAAAGCATATTAAAAACTTGTCCAGATCTCTATAGTCTATTATAAAGGGACTTGTTCCTCAAGAAATTCAGCAAGTGATTATGGTATCCCTGATGTAATCATTGGCCAGTTATTTCAAGTATACATCAAAGGCCTGTATTTAATTATAAAATTAATTTTACATACCATCTAAAATAACATTTAGTATCTAATACTTTCAGACAGCTTGTTTGAACAGATTGCCTTTCCTACCCCAAATATTACTATACCAGGTAAATTCTAGTTAATGTTAATATCACCATTTTTTATCTCCCCTCCAAATATCCTTTTATTACTTCTATTCCTATTCTATTTTTTAAAATTTGTTTAATTGATACTATTTGCTTTTATATCATAATCATTTCTTAGTATATTATCCAACTCTAAGTATCTGGTAAAAGAAAGGAAAAATCGGTCAGCAACGTATCAAGCATTTACTAAGTATTTACTATGATTCAGGCACAGTTGTAAGTGTTGGGGATACAAAAAAAACACCCAACCCAGTCCCTACCTTCAAAACATATATTCTAATGGGAAAGATAATGAGTAAATAACTAGGAAGGAAAAACACATACAAGAACAATCAAGGTGACCTCTAAGGGAAAGTGCTAGAAAGTGGGGGGACTGGGAATAACCTCTTTCAGAAGGTGGGACTTGAGGCTGAGTGTTGAAGGAACCAAGGGGTTCTAAAAGGCAGATGTAAGGATGAAGAGCTGTAAGGACAGCCAGCGAAAACACTTGGTGATAGGAGAAAAACAGCTAAGAAGAATAGTAAATAGAGTAATCATGTTTGACAATGTATGCAGCATTCTGCCCCTGTGATCCCCTGAATGCTAAGGAAAGGGATGGAGATTTCAGAATCTGTTCTCTGAGACAAGTACTGGTTTTTACAATTGCTCAACGTTTGGCTTTATTTTAATATTCTTCTACTTTACCTATTTTGAGTCACTGTTTTTTGTTGTTTTTAATTTGAATTATTGTATATATTCTTCTGTCTCTGTTAATTTCCCTCTATATGATTCATTCATATCTCTTCACTTTTTCCATCTCTGTGTCTGTTTCCCTCTACCTGTCTCTCTGTTTCTCCTAGCTCCCCTCAGTGTGTCTTATCTGTCCATCTCTCAATCTCTTTATATCAGTCTATCTTTCTTACTACTCATCTCTTTCTCTGGGTCTTACACCCACCTCTCCTCTCTTGCTTCTTCATCTTTTCACTGGTGGGGGGAATTCATTCAATTTGGCAACTACTGTGCAACTTAGAATCTCAGAGTTAAGTGACTTGCTCAGAGTCACACAGTAAATATATGAAAGATGTAAGACTTAAAGTCAGACTGTTCTGACCTCAAAGCCAGTTCTCTATCCCCTACACCATGGTGTCTATCATTTTGTACCCGTAATAATATTCTTTACATTCCAATGTCATGTTTTGTTCAGCTGTTCACTAAATCTATGATGTCCAATTCATGGTCACTTCTCTCCCCAGTTTCTGCTACTATAAAAAGTACTGCTATGAAAACTTTGGTAGATGTTGGATCTTTCTTCCGAACTTTGACCTCCTACAATCAGTAGAGGGATCATAAGATCAAAGACAATGGTGCTTTATTTTAAGAAGCTGCCGTGCTGACTATGCTTGCGTTCAAGATGACTCCATTCCCTGTCCATTTTCAGTGACTGTTCTTCGATATTTAATACTTCAAGGGAGCATCAACAATTTCCTCTACTGACAGTCACACAGTTAGTAGAAGAATGGAAATTTCTCATTGAATTTCAAAATGGATTTTAATTCTATGTGTACAAGGCATCAAAACAACGATCTAATTCTGTTACCTGAAGTACTTTGACAACCTGTCCGTGTTCTAGATGGAATTTCTGTCTTCTATCATGGATTAGTGTTTCTGATTACAGCAGGAAGTTATTTCAATGGCAAAGAAAAGATTTACTATCCTATATGCACCAAGAGGTCAGGAACTATATCATATCCAAACTTGGTATGTCCTAAAATGCTCTGCACACATAAAAGTATTTAATGAATGTTTACTGAGTTAAACTACACTTACTGAATTGAAGTATTCTGAATAAGGGTAATGAAAAAGAAGGGACTCAAGACTAAACAGTTCATATATACGATTGAGAAAAAAACGAATCTAATGGCATGCTTCAAATCAATTACCATGGAAGAATATACATGAATTGCACAGCATAACGTAGGGCATTTCCTTTAGATTTGGTTCATCTAGCCAGTATCAAAACATACACATCCAAAAGAGCTACTAAGCTGAGATTAGCATTTAGTCAATACACTTATCCTTGAAGACATTAAGTCATTGATATCATATTCACAACAGCCCACACTCATAATCTGTCATATCTGTCTTTTATCTTGTTAATCCCCCTGAATCAGGAAATGGCTTTGATCTAAGGAGGGATTTCTCTAGAGCGAATCATGGAATTCAGTCCCTGTATGAACAACCTTGCTTTGTTTTCTTCTATGACCAAGGAGTTCACCTGAAACAAAAGCCCCACAAGTCTGATGACAGAGACAAGAAAGTCTTAGAGGAATAGCATAAAGTAATAATCACCATGGCAAAGCCATTGTTCAGTATTTGCTTTGGTGGAGGGTACCTCCATTGTGCCATTTTCTCACAAAAAAGACAATATGAATCAATATACATTGATCACATTATCACTTGGTAAAATGGTATATGAAGAGTGAATGAATGAATATATGGAAAAGCGTTAAGTGCTTACTACGTGCCAATCACTGTGCTAAGTACTGAGAATACAAAGAGAAAAAAGCAAGATGACTCCTCCTAGATAAACTCATGCTGTAACTGGGGAACAAAACCCCTAGAAAGGGCCCACAAGTCCTATGTACCAAGTTACAGCACATGGGGCAAGCCCTAAAGAGGCTTAGTGTGTGTGTATCCTCAAGGCAGATAACAGTGCATGGAGACTGAAGGGCAGAGGTATTGGGCCTGAAGGACCTTAAGATGCAGTGGTAGGTCAAATAGTAAGGACTAGTGGTTCTACATGATATGTGAAGGGTTGTAACTGCTGATTCTGAGTTTGGCCAACAAGTGTAAGAGAAAACACGTGGTATAATACTCCTTTTATTTCATAAATCTTCTAAACCAGGGTTGGGGAACCTGAGGCCTCAACTGCGGTGCTTTGAACTTGACGTTTGGATTCCGTCCCTCTCTCTGCCATGTTCAAAAGCAAGGGATCATTGGAGAAAGGTTGCCTGTCTAGCTAATCTAAGCTTCTTCAGGAATAACATGGTTCTATTCACCTTACTTCTTCCCATGAATTGTTTTAATCTCCAAGATGGGAGAGAGGATTCTGAGAAAATGCCAGAGTACATGAGGAAATTCCAAGCTGTTCATATTTCCACCACAAACAAAATAAAACAGCATTTCAGGGCAAACACAGAGTTCTAAAAATAAGTAAGAGTTGGAGGAGAACAATGGTCCTCCTAGGACAAGTGGAAAAGATCTGAAGAAAAATTCCAGGACTGGGGTTAGGACCCTGTGAAAAGTAAACATCTCCAGCATACTTCCATTGAAACAGCAAGAGGAAAACCCTGGGGTTAGCTGGGTGAGGAGGTAAACTTGGCCCCAGCCACAGGAACTCTCACCTTTCAGAGAGTGAGGGGAGTTGGGCAACTGAGCTGTGGAAGATTGAGGGAACCGCTGCTGAGAAGGAATGCCAGACCCAGCTGTGCTGCCCAGATGCAGGTGAGAAAGAAACAGCACATGCAGAAGCAGTGGAACAGGGGCACCGCTTGCTGTGGGCACTTACATGAGGGCATAGTTCTAAACAAAATCCCTAAAATCCAGAGACCCTACACAAAATCATAGGAAGGATGAGAATGGAAGGAAAGTTTCCTAATTGGTATGCAACTTTGGAACATGGTCTAAAGATTTAAGGGATTAAAAAAAAAACCTGGGATGAGATATCAAAAATGTTTATTGAAGGTAGGCACTTTTTCAAAATGTCACACAAAGTGACTTCCAGGAGCCACCATGGCAGAGAAGGCAGTAAACTGCTGCAACTCTACCACACTTACCTCCAAACAAACATAAAATAGAACCCCAAACAAATCTTGGAATGACAGAACCAGCAACACAATGGGGTGAAACAATCTTTTAACTCAACAAATTTGGAGGATCAACAAAAAAGGTCCATTGTACTTAGGCAAAAGGGGAGCACACCACAGGAAGGGGAGCAAGTCAGCAAGGCAGCAGCAAGGCCCTCTTCATCAAACCAGCAGGAGGTCCTGAGCCCCAGTGTGGTGGAGTAGGCAAACACCAACACCATGACCTCCCTTGTGCCTTAGCATAGCCAAGAGAACTGGCAGACTCCAGACAGAGGTGAGAAGCACATCATTCCCCGGGCAAACAGACATCCTTCAGCTACTAAACCTTCATGTGGTTCAGCAAAGCTCTGGGAAAACAGGTAGATGCCTATTCGATGGGTACGTAACCAAAGATGCAGGAGCTACCCAACATTGGCCCCACCACACTTCAGGGTAGCCCAGGCAAACAGACGGCCTCCAACTATTTGGGTGCCTAAGCAAACAGGCAGGCTCCAACCAACATTGGCTCCACCACACTTCAGTGAAGCCCTGGCAAACAGGCAGCTTCCAGAGGCCTGGTCCACAGGCTTCCCTGCAGCCACTGTGAAACTCAGAAACACTAGAACTCCAGGTCAGCACCAGGTAAGCTGCCGGAGCCCTGTGGCCTCCAACAGCCAACCCCAACCCATTCGGTGCAGCACAGCACTAGACATAAGGTTCCCCGAGGGCCTCAGGACCACATTGTAAACAGGAGCAACAGGTAAACAGCCAAGGCCTGCAGGCACTGGCACAAGAAATGTGAACCAGTACTCCTTCTACCCTGGGAGCAAAGCTCTAATTTAAAAAAAGGAAAAAGGACCAAAAAAAAAAAGATAAACAGAAAACAACAACAACAAAAAATCTGACCATAGAAAGTTATTATGGTGACAGGGAAGACCAAGACAGAAACTCAAAAAAGTACAGCAATGTCAAAGTATCTAGGGCAAAACTCCCAAGAAAAATGGTAAACGATCCAAATCCCAGAAAGACCTCATGGAAGAATGAAAAATGGAGCTTAAAATCACATAATAGTGATAGAAGAAAAATAAGGGAATGAAATAAGAGTGAAATAAGAAAACTATGAAAAAAGTGTCAACAGACTGAAAAAATGCTTAAAAACTAGATTTGGCCAAATGAAAAAGAAGATACAAAAATCCACTGAAGAAAACAACTCCTTGAAAGCTACAATTGGCCAAATGGAAAAGAAAGTCCAAAAGTTAATCCTGGAAAACTCTACCTTTAAAGTTAAGATTGAGCAAGTGAAATATAATGACTCTATGAGACATCATGAATCAATCAAACAAACCCAAAAGAATGAAAAAATGGAAGAAAATGTGAAAAACAACTGAACTGGAAAATGAATCTAAGATAGACAATATCAGAATCATTGGACTACCTTCAAGCCATAACCAAAAAGAAGACCTGGACAGCATCTTTCAAGAAATTATAAAGGAAAACTGCCCTGATATCCTGGAACCAAAGGGCAAAATAGTCATTGAAAGAATCTACGGATCATCTCAGGAAAGGGATCCCAAAATAAAAACTCCAAGGAACATTATAGCCAAATTTCAGAACCAACAGGTCAAGGAAAAATACTACAAGTGTCCAGAAAGGAAGAATTCAAATATCAGAGAGTTACAATCAGGATCACACAGTACCTGGAAGCTGCAACATTAAAAGATCCAAGGTCATGGAACAAAATATTCTAGAGGGCAAAGAAGATAGGACTCCATTCAAGAATCACTTACCCTGAAAAATTGCATCAAAGAAAAAACTTGTCATTCAATAAAATACAAGTCTTCATAAGAACAAACCAGAAATACACCAAAATTTTGATCTGCAATATCAAAACCCAAGAGAAGCATGAACATGTAAAAAAGGAAAAGAAAACATAAGGGATTCCATAGAGCTAAACTGTGTACATCCCTATACAACAATATACTTATAACTCTTAAAAACTGTATCACTAATAGTGATAGAAGGAATGTACATAGACAGCGGTTATGGGTATAAGGTGAACGTATATGTAATAATGTAAAAAAATACGGGATGAGTAAGAGGAAGTAAAAGGCTGCAGAAGGAAGGAGAAGTAGTATGACGTAAATTATCTCATGTTAAGAGGCAAAATTACCTATTATACTGGAGAAGAAGATGGGAGAGGGGAAATGAGCATCACTTCAACCTTACTATCATCATTATTACCTCAAGCAGTCGAATATAGAAATCTACCTTACCCAATTGCGAAGTAGGAGGTGAAGGGATTAAGTAAAGGGAGAGAAAGAGAGAGAGAGAGAGAGAGAGAGAGAGAGAGAGAGAGAGAGAGAGAGAGAGAGAGAGAGACAGAGACAGAGAGAGACAGAGAGAGAGAGAGAGAGAGAGACAGAGAGAGAGAGAGAGAGACAGACAGAGAGAGAGAGAGAGAGAGAGAGAGAGAGAGAGAGAGAGAAAACATTGACATAAGGAGGGCAGATCACTGGAGGTGACAGAAAGAAGCAAAATGCTGGTGAGGTAGGAAAGTGTGAAAGGAAAGAGAAGACAAATAGAAGGAAGCATAGGATGAAGGGAAATACACAGGTAGCAATCATAACTGTGAATATAAATGGAATGAACTCTCACATAAAACAGAAATAAATAGCAGAGTAGATGAAGAAACAAAATTATACAATATGTTGTTTATAAGGAACATACTTAAAGCAAAGAAACATACACAGAGTAAAGGGAAGGGGCTGGAGAAGAATCTATGATGTTTCAGCAAAAGCAAAAAAAAAGTGGAGGTAGTAATCCTGATCTTAGACAAAGTAAAAGCAAAAAAAAAAAATAAACAGAACTTATTAAAAGAGATAAGGATGAAACAATGAAATTAGAAGAGCAAGGAATACTCTACCTCTCAGATCTATTGGGAGGAAAGAATTCATAACAAACAAGAGATAGAGAGTACTGTGAAATGCAGAATAAATAATTTTAATCATATTAAATTGAAAAGATTTTGTAGAAACATAACCAATGCAACAAGATTAGAAAAAAACCCGTAAGCTGGGAAAGAATCTTTACAACAAGTGTCTCTGATAAAAGCCTCATTTCTCAAATATATAGAGAAGTGAGTCACATTTATGAGAATACAAGGCAATTGATAAATTATCCAAAAATACAACCAATGGATAAATGATGCAAGGATATTAACAAGCAGTTTTCAGTTGAATAAATCAAAGATATCTATAGGTATATGAAGTGTTCCAACTCACTTTTAATTAGAGAATAGCAAATTTAAACATCTGTAAATTAAAACTACCTCAAAAAAATGAAAATAACTTTTGGAGAAGATATGGGATAATTGGACATTAATACATTGTTGGTGGAATTGAAACTAATCCCCAAAAGGAAACCAAACTGCATACCCTTTCACAGCAAAATTACTACTAGTCTACATCCCAAAGTGATCATAAAAAGGGAAACAGACTTTCATGTGCAAAAATATTTATAGCAGCCCTACACTTGGTGGCAAAATATTGGAAATTAAAGGAATGCCCATCAGCTAGGGAATGGATGAAAGAACTGTAGAATATGAATGTTATGAAATGTTATTGTGCAATAAAAAATTATAAACAGGCAGATTTCAGAAAAAGATGAAAACACTTATACAAAATGATGTAAAGTGAAATGAGCAAAATCAGGAAAACGTTGTACACAGTATCAGCAACATCATGTAATGATCAACTATTAAGGACTGTTGGCTCTTCTCAGAAACACAATAATCCAAGACAAGTACAACGGACACGAGAAGGAAAATGCTATCCGTATAAAGATAAAAAACTGATGGACTCAGAATGCAGATTGAAAGATATTTTTTTACTTACTTTGTCCTTTCTCATTGTTTTATTTCCTGTTATTCTGTTTCTTCTTCCAGAACTGTGACCAATATAGAAATATGTTTCACATGAAAGCACATGTATAAATTATATCAAACTACCTGCCATTTTTAGAAGAGGTGGGGTAAGGGAAAAATTTGAAACTCAAAATCTTATAAAAGTGAATGCTAAAAAATATCTTAATATGTAATTGAGGAAAAAAACCAAAATATTTAAATTATAAAAAAAATGTCAAATTTTGCAGAATTGCATACATGGAGAATTGCTGTTTCATATTGAAGTTTCTTTCTGCAATGGAACGAGCCCTGGTCTTTAAGTTAGAAGATCAACATTCAAATCCCTATTTGTTGCCCTGACAATACACACGTAACCATGAACAAGGACACTCAATTTTTCTAAGCTGTTAAATTTTTATTGCAATATGGGGATGTTATTACTTGAATTGCTTACTTTCCCATAGGTTCAAAAGGAAATCACTTTGTAAACCATAAAACATTATTAGTATGAAATCAGGGACAGAATTCCAGATGGAATTAGAAGAACTTGGTTAAGATGCTGGTTCTGACTCTTCCTACCTATGAGATAATGGGTAAATTGCCTTTCTGAGTCTCAGTTTGCCTCATCTGTAAAACAATACGGGGAACCGTTTCTAATAATTGTACGACCTATCTGAAAGATTATGAGCAAAGTGCTTTGAAAAGCTTGTTCTTCATCTTCCATTGTCAAAGAGGACCAATGATATCATGAGCAATGTCTTGACTTACACAGGTATTGGATTTAAGTAAGGTAGAGTTACAAAAAGTTGTCAGCCTCACTCTCTCTTCCCAACTCGTCAAAATCCAGTGGTAAGACAAACGTCAGGATGACAGGTAATAGCCCAGGATGGAGTAGATGACCATGGAATCTTCTGACCAGGCTCTAAGTCCTCCACAGCATCTGCTTCAGCTGCCTTTATGCCATTGGATCAAATTATTCTCATCTGCCCGTTCTACCAGGGGAAGTATTCTCATGCTTGGGGTAGACACTCCTCCCCTTCCAATCACTGATGAGACTAACACCTGTCATTTACTCTCTACCTGGTTTAGTCTGTCTGAGGAAATGATTTTACCAGGCTGTAGCCACTGTGCATGCTATACCTTTGGGAGCGACATCTGAGAGTTAGGTAAAAGGTACACACCAAAGATGGATGAGCATCTCTGAAAATGGCTCAGAAAGCCCTCACACAAGAGAGGTTTTCAAAACCTTAAAGTGCTTAAAAATGTGAGTGATGATTATTTCTGGGGGGGCGTATCTTTTTCCACATTTTCAAACTATAAATGAAAAATAAAATTTATAATTAATAATAAGAAACAATAATATTTATAGCTGTTCTCATTTGACCCAGAGACAAAATTCATGCTGGGGAAGAAGTAGGGTGAATAAAACTAGGCGGGGTAACCTGGCTAGTTTTCCCCAGACATTTCTTCGTTCAAGAAGATTAATAAGATAAGATTGACATGGTAGATTATGAGTATGGACAGTTGTTAAATATAAGCATACTTACTACATACAGATCTCTGTCTATGAGCTCTTCTGAAAATGCATATTTTAACAGCAACTAAATGATCCAGACCTATAGATGATGCTCTACTTTATACTGCTCAATTAATTTGGTTTCTCCCAGGGTAAGAGATTTTAAGTCTGCCATTTATCCATTTGCATTTTCTAAGTGTTTTTTATTTTCATTACTCCAGACATAGATATTTTTTAAATTATTTTATCTTTCTACAAAATTGATTTATATCTAAATGTGTCACAGTCTGTTTAGGAAGCCTCCTTTATTTAGGGGGAATCTTCACAGTAATGGTACCCATCTAGTAAAAATTCAGATTATTTTTATTATTGAAGTTGGTAACACTTAGCGTAATAATAACAATATCATAGAAACCAACATTTCTATAATGATCTTGTAAGTACAACTGGGTCAGTGTAAAGGTTGTAAGGTAAATAGACATTTTATTTTTCTCAGGATTTTTCAATGTTATTTACAAACAATCACACATTGAAAGCAAAGTATTAGTATGGTATAATGCTATTCTTATAAAACACATTTTATTTTTCAAACTTTGGCATGTATTTTGACCATGGATATCATCTTAGAACTCTTTGCAATTTAAGTGGATAGTCACTTCTTATTTCGCTTATTCAAGTGAAATTTCTACCAAGCAGATGGGAATTTTATCTGTGGAAGATGAATAGATCAGCCATTGCATTTAACACAGCCTTGCAACAAAAAAAAAACACATTTACTCCCTTGCTCAATCCATGCCTTCTGTCACACTCCAGGAAACTTCACCCCCACCCCCACATGCTGACCTCTTTTTCCCAAGTAGGAAACTTTTATAATTCATTTCACATATATAGGTCAATTTCCTTAATCCCTTTTCCCAAATCACTTCCTTTTCTCCTTTATACAGCCTAAGACTCATCTTCCTAATGAGGTTTTCACTGATTTCACAGAACAGAGTCCAGAAAACCCATTAATTCTTACATGGCTAAAGCATGTACCTCCCTAATTCCCATTTCATAATAATTCTTTTCTTTCCAGTAACAAATACAATCTACCTGTCATCATTAGGATATGTGCTCTGATTGCTATTCTAGTACTGGTAACATAGTCACATTGGTTCATGGTGTGAAACTACTCTAATCTCGTTCCGTGGGATCAGTAAAATCAGGTTCTAATCAAATGAATTAACCTCTTATGTTTTACATGTGCAGGACTATGTACGAAAACATACAGGTTTTGTCATATCATCTAATCTAAGTCTTTCATTTTTCCACAGGTGGAACTAATACAGAAGGCATAAAGGAAATTTCGATTTACCAAGCATTTGGGAAGCATTTACACTGTGATATGTGATGGATTAGATGGAAAGACAAAAAAAAATTGCTCCTACCTTCAAGAAGCTTAGGTCTACTGAATGGGGATGACAAGTATATGGGGTATTGGCTTTTTATAAGGTTAAGACTCATGACTTCATTAACGGAAGGGGAAAGGAAGAAACATTTATTAAGTACCTACTATATGCCAGGCACTGTACTAACTGCTTTACAAATATTACCTCCAGCAACTCTGAGAGGCATGTGCTATAACGATTCCCATTTAATAACTGAAGAAACTCAAGCAGACAGAGGTTAAGTAATTTGCCCAGGGTCACATAGCTAGTAAGTATCTGAGGACAGGTTTAACCTCAAGTATCCTTGATGCCAAGCCTAGCATACTGTCCATCTAGCTGCCTCTTTAGTTTAGAGAACTTGCACTGAGGAAGCTACTGCAAATTCTGTTCAGAAAGTATCCTGCAACTTGCGGTCTCAAAATAATGGCATTTGAGATATGAAAGACTTCTATGGCCATCTAGTTCATTCCATCCATGAAAGGCATCCTCATTAAAACATACCATCAACTTGTTCAGCCTGTGCCTGATGATCTTCAAAAGTGGGGAATTCATCTCTTCATAAGGCAACCCATTTCACTTTGGGTCATCAATCCTAAACTGTACTCTCTGTGACTTCTCACCATTGCTCCTGGTTCTGCCTTCTCAGGACAAAGAGAGCAAGTCTGTTTCCATATCACTGCCCTTCAAATACCTGAAGATAGCTATCAAGGCCCCAAGGCTTCCATTCTCCAGTTTAAGCACTTTTACGTCAGTCAACCAACACATAAATAACTTGGTCTCAAGACCCTTCATTTTAGATGCACTTGTCTGGACACTCTTCAGCTTATCAATCTCCTTCCTGAAAATATTACCCAGATCCAAAATGACTGGCACCAGAGTGCTAGCTACCCAACACCCTACTTATATCATTTTCAAAACTGATAATCAATTCACCTATGGTATCATCCAAATGACTGATGAAAATGTTAAACAGTACAGGGACAACCACAGATCCCTGGGGTATTTCACTGAAGATATCCTGCCAAGTTGACATAGAACCATTAAGAAATACTAAACCTCAGTCTTATGAGTATTGCCTGGGCACACTGACAGGTTAAGTGATTTATGAGGTTAAGGTTCAATGATTTAGCACATGATAGAAGCAAAATTCAAATATGATCTTCAGAAAGATCTTTCTGAATCTGAGACTGACTCACTATTTTTTATACACATATGCACACACACACATACACAATACATACATATATAGTATGTGTGTACATGTTTGTATATATGTATGTACACATGTGTATATGTACATGTATACATACATACATAACACCCTTTCCCAAATACTGACAATTGGGTTGGTGGAAGAATGATAGTGAGAAGAAGTAAGCTGACCCCAGGTTATAAAACCAGGCACTGAATCCAATCTAGTACAATTATCCATAAGCCTTAAAAAAGAACCAAAAATAATTCTCAGAACATTGTTTTTTAGCCAAAGACTTTCATTGTTGAAAGATGATGTTTGAGAGGATCTATGAATTTCTCTATTGACCATATTCATCCCTTCACAAACTAGTGAAGCACATAGTGAAAGTATTAGTATCTCCATTTAACAGATGGGGAAAAAATGAGGCTTAGAGAATATCAGTGGTTTCCCTATGAACCTTGGAGCTTCCTCTTCTCAAAAGAATAGATAAAATAGAAGAAGTCATTTTAGCATAAATTTTCAAATTAAGTAATGTGTTTCAAAAATTAAAAATCTATGCAGCATGGAAAAGAATAAACCTATTTGAAATCTAGCCCCTTGGGACTCTTCCCATCTTTCTGGAAGGCTCATTTTCCTTCAAATTTCTCTGTGTTTTACCTTCTTCTACTATTTTCTCTTCCCTTCCCCACCCCAAATGTACTGAAGATACAAGGTCTACCTCATATAGCTTTTCAGATGTAGCAAGGCGGCAACCCAATCCATACAAATGGACACTTAGAGGTTCTCTCTTGTGAATCATTTCATTTACTCATCCTCTATACAGTAGTCAATGCACATTAAATGCTTATTAACTTGAAGAAATATATAATGAAATTTATTTAACTTACCTATAAGTCAAAGTTAAGACCTAAGTATTTTATTAATGACAAGTAATAATAATATTAACTGAAATTTATGTCTGCTAGGAACTTTTCATATATTATATCACTTTAGCCTCACAACAATTCTGTGATGTAAGACAACAGTTATTGTCATTCCCATTTTAAAGATGTTGAAATTGAGGCCTATTTAAGAGGCATGGTGTATGGATTTGGAGTCTAGAAGACCTATCACCTCTGTGAGTCATTAGCAAGTCATTAACCTCTGTTTACTTCAGTTAACTCACCTGTAAAATGGAGATATTTCTTGTACCCACCTCCCAGGGTTTTTGTGAGGATTAAATAACATTTTGCAAACCTTATAATGATATATAAATAGACCAACTAGTAAGTGGCTATTATGTACCTTAAAATTACATTCCTGTTCTAGCTTCTCTGCAAAGCTTTTCTTGTGGTTCACTGCTAGAAATTTTCTCTAGGTAGAGAGATTTGCTAAGATGGACTACCAGTAGGTTTTCCTGATGTCTTACCCATCGTGCTGTATAGAATATTTAAGTATAAATTATAGGACTTGGCAACTGATTGGCTATGGGGAGGTGAGAGAGATGAGGGGTCAAGAATTTGACCTCAGTTTCAAGCCCATATCACTTGAAAGATGATGCCAGGGGCAGCTAGGTGGACACATAACACTTACTAGCTGGGTGACGCTGGGCAACTCACGTAACCCCATTGACTAGTCAAAAAAAAAAAAGAAAGATGATGCAGCTATTATTAGTGTGATTAAATGACTAATTAATAATTATGTAGCTAATAGGTATAAATGATATTTGAAAACAAGTCTTACTGATTACAAGTCCACCTCCTACCTACTAAACCAAACATGGCAGAAATGTCCATTATGCCTACTTCAAGGGGCAAAAATTGGGAGCGCTCCATCAATACAAACTGTCTACAATGCTAACCAGTATATTAATCATTTAGATGAGAGATCAAATATAAAATATGAAGCTTATTCCAAATATTCCTACTGAAATGTTACAAAGTAATTATGTCAGTGTCTTTTTTTGTTTTTTATTACTACATATGAGAAAACAGTTCCACCATATGTAAGGCACGATAGAATAGTATGCAGAAAAACCAGCCTTGGAATGAAGAACGCTAGCCTTCAAATCTTGTCTTCAACTTATACAATTTGGTAATCCTTAGCAAACCACTTAAGCTCCATATATCTCAGGCAACTCTCTAAGATGATGAGATACAAATGAGTTGATGTTCTGCGTAAGTGAAGGTCAGTTCTACATTGGGAATTCTTTATCTTAATGAAATCTCAATCTAGACCAAACACCATCACTACCTCACCAATGCAAAAAAGGAAATGAGCTAAAACAGGAACACTTCTCAATTTTGACTTCATAAACAGTTTTATTTTTTGTAGGGAAAAACAATAATAAATTGAAAGATGCCAAAATAAGACATGGACATTATTTGTTGAATTGAGAAGTGCTTAGCCTTTCCTAGTCATTTGCTTTTCCAAGAGCTACAAATTTGATTTGCATAAGTAGTACTCACTCCAGGTGAAGACTTCTTAATCTTTTTTGGGTCATGGAGCCTTTTTGGCAGTCTCGTGAAACCTATGCATCCCTTCTCAGAATAATGCTTTTATATGTATAAAATGAAATATGTAGGATTTGAATAAGCCAATTTTATTAAAATAATATTATTAATAATATTCATTTTGAAATAAATTAAATAAAAAAAAATTAGAAGACAAATTCATGGAGCTGAGGTTAAGAATTTTTTTGCTATTTTATTGCCAGAAGTGAGTACAACAAATATGGAACCTGGGAATCATGGGCATTACTGCAGTCTGGAAACAGAGATGAGAAAGTATTCACACAAAAAGGCCATTATCTTGCTACAAATTCATCAAAGGTCTTTGAGGAATAACAATTTCTCTATGACAAACATGAATAAACCATGTTGACCACCCATGTCATTTCAGGTCAAAATATTTTTATAGATGATAGAGATTTTATACATGAAATTTATTAATTCTTCTTCAATGCTTTTAAGAACCTATTCTCCCACCTGCTTTCAGAGTATTCTATCAGTGAATTGATCACAAAGACTTCTTGTGAAATCAGGGACAAAAGCCTAGACAAGGGGTAGTGAACCTGGCCTCAAGGCTATGTGGCCCTCTAGGTCTCAAATATACCCACTTGACTGAATCTAAACTTCACAGTATAATCCCCTTAATAAGGATTTGTTCTGTAAAACTTGGACTCAATCAAAAGGCCTCACCCAAGTACTTAGAAAACCACATATGGGCTCAAGGCCACATGTTTCCCACTCCTGACACAGACCCACTATGCTACCATATAAAGAAGAGGGACACTTTATCCCCCCTAACATCCTACACTGATACTGCTTTGAGACATAATGCTTACTTGGTTTTTGAAGGTTATGTGATACAGGGTGAGTTTAATCAGGACCTATCACACTACAAAGACTTGAATATGTATGTATCCAAGTGAGGACTATTTTCCAATGACCAAAGATTATACAAGCTGCTACATGTATATATACAGGGTACTTACTGAGAAACGATGGTTTTCTTTCCAACTTTTTTTTTTTGCCATAACAACTGATGAAGTCTACAGGGGTTATAGTTTTTTGCCTCTGGTAATGAAATCACAATCTTCTGAAGTATAAAAGGGCATTAATTTATATTTAATTTTTTTACACAGAAAAATATTGTTGGCATGTACATCTTCTCAAAGAAACCCCATTGAAATCACACAGAACACCAGAGATTTACAGCACAGTTTAGGTGATGCTATGATGTAATGGAGATTTTAATAAAGAATAAAATGGCTGGATTTAATTCAACTGTTAATGGATTGCGCCTCAGTGAAAACTGAATGTCAAAAAAAGTTAGAAACCTACCCCAAGTTGCACAGAAAGCAAGCTGCCATCTACAATCTAAACCTTAGCTACTGACTCTCCAATCCTTTCTCCTACCTTATAAAATTGTTTTTCACCTTGATGAAAATGATTTCTAACAGGAATTTGCTACAATGGTTAATCTGGTAGAGTTAAAAGATGTTATAATATGTTAGATTACAAGTTTATTTATGCTATAAATAACTATAACATAAAAGGCAGAATACATAACTTCTATCATTCCTTTCCACTACTAGCTGGGTGACTTTAGACAAATTACATTTCTGGCAATTTCATTTTCTCATCAGTGAACTGGGACTACATACTTTCAGTACTTTATTTGATGAGATATGGTATAGAGCAATGTTTCCTAAATTAATTTGACTGTATATTTGGGATTTCAAATATATTATAGAAACCAGAAACTGGTCTATGTCATAAGCAAGGGATCTATTGAAGTCTCTTAGAATAAGTGAATTTTTATAAACTTCAGTTATCACATTACATGACTATGGACGCCTTATATAAAAGCCATCTAGACATTTGCCTGTGTAGTAAGCAATTAGGTAGCAATTCTAAGCTGCAGATTTTTGTTTCAAAGAATACTCAAATTCACACTAGAGTAATACCGAAGAGTACACATGACAACCCTTTAGAATTTTCAAAAACAGCTGCAAATATGCAATTCCTTCTTGTAATGCTTCAATATCTCAAACCCCTTTCCCTGTTCACACTATCTATGATAGATGTGGCAAAGTTTAAGCAATATTCATACTTTGATTTTTTTTTTATCATTTCTATATTTCAGCATTCAAAAGACTATTCTCCGCTTGTGGTTACTGATTCTAATGCTGGTTCTTGACAGGTCTTTAGTGGTGCTCTACTGAGTAAGACTACTTCATGTACTTCATATACTGGAAAATGTTAAATGCTCCTGAAAGAAGAAAGATGAAGACTGCAAATACAAGACATCTTAGTTTACATAAAACCAATAAAACCTTAATCGCTTCAACGGAGAAAGAAAACAAGATGACCCAAAGGAAAATAAATATTTTTATTAAAAAAGAGACCATAATTGGATTCCACCTTCAAGGATCATTTAAGATTTAGAGCTAATTGGAGGATTTCCTTCATTCCATTTTATCAAGCATAATTCACATCTACCAGCAGGATTGCTGAGAAATGTCAGTCAAAGGGCCATAGACAGCACATTTAAACATTTCTTTCATTAAAGGAGTAATCTTTTCTAATCACTGAAAATGCTCACTGGAGGAAGAAAAGCAAAAGATCCCAAGATTAGAGAATAAGAGAGCATGGGACGGAGAGCTGGAAGTAACCACTGACATCATTAGGTTCAATAATGGGAGATGTGAAAGAAGTGAAGAACTTTGTCCTATCTCCACACTATCCTCACTGTAAGGTAGAAAGTAGCAATGTCCAGATTCAAAACAAGGTCTTTTGACTCTGAAACACTTACACACACACATACACACCCCTCACTAAAAATTGTAAAGAATTTTTTTTCATTTGGTCCTTTATTATCTATGAAACAACATAATTATTTGATGCATAACTACGATACCTCTTCAAACCAAGTTCTACAAAAAGATGAGGCCATTTTAAAAAATTCGATTTTTGACACATCCAATATTTTCGTAAAATATTCACAGAGGAAAAATAAATCAAAATATATACTTGATTTTTCATAACCTTTGGAGTGTTTGATGAGAATATTTTACATTTTGCATTAATTAAGACCATTATTCAAGCGAACTACTTTCCCAATTTTACGATTTCTCCATAGCTAATAAATTAAAGGAGGGAAGAAAATTTTTTAGTTTGCAAAAATGATAGCAATCTAATTGTTGATACTGAAATTCCTATAATTAATGAACAAAAATGTTACATAAATGTGCACTGTAAGGAGAAAGTCAAAATGTTTACAGTGAATTAAAATAATTTAAATGAAAATTAGCCATTTTCTTCAACTACATTAAATGCCACTTGCAGAAAATTTAACTTTTCACTCACCACTGTTGAGTTTTGTGATGCATCAGCCAGATCCCCTGAGATCTCAGGTGTCCTTGTGCTGTTTGGGATTCTGTGAGGGTTACGGGCTATTGCTTCACACCAGCCCAACATTTTCTCCTTCCACTTATCCCTTTTCAATTTCTGGAATTCTGAAAATAATTTGCATTCTCTCAATCAGGTTACGTTATTTTTGTGGTATGTTTTCAAACTCGTATCTTAGAAGCAAGCCATATATTATATAATTCATGCAAACCCTGGGACTAATATCAAACACAGAAAAACAAGGGAGAAGAATTAGCTAGTTAACAATTTTATTTTAAACGGTCCCTGGTAATATTCTGCTTTAGAGAAAATCCTTGCACTAAGCTTTTAAGAGTCATTTTTCAGGGATTAGTATATAACAGGAAGTGGCATTGTTTTTGAAAGGTAAGGATAGAATTGCTGCAATGCTTACATACTTCCATGATGTCTCCAATCTGGAACAATATTACTGTTATGTGCGCTACAGATGCAGAGCAAACTGAACACAGGGATGAAATAAAGATTAATACCTTACAGCAATGGATCATTATGTACCTTTATAAAGACTTGTCAGATAAAAGCAGTATTTTCAGGGCATCATGGAGCCAAATTGGCATACGAAGTCCATTATCCATAAAGGAATAATGGACGTGAGACTCCTAATATGACATTTCCATGAAACACACAGCTTTCAGATTCGTGTAAGTTTATACTGCTTAGATATTCACATATTCTCAGAAAAAATCTATAGTCATTGCCAACAATATAGGAATATTCTCTTACTTATAAAGTTTTACAACTGACTTTTTATTTCAACACATCCAGTAAATTGAAATGGTATATTGCAGGTCTTAGTTAACTGCATTACCCTGCCAATTAAATATCAAAAATAACGTGGAGTAATTATATTTCACATCATCCAAACTAATTAGCAATCTGCAGGTTTATAACATTTGAGGCAATCAAAATACCCCATTTCATAGAATTATGAAAGTTAACATAAAAAAAGTTTGGGCTAACACTTTGATGAGTTATTACTCTAAATGACAAAACAGTCTAGTTAAATGGATCTGAACAATGTAAATAGGGAAGTATTAAAAACGTGCATGAAAAACATGCCTGAGATGCTCAAAGGAATTTTATATATGGATTACTTATGGAGACAGACGGTCATGGCAGGGGTGGGAGGGGGGTAGAGAAGTGGAAAACGGAAGAACAACCAATTATTAAAATAAGTCTTTGTGGCATCCAATTCATAAACACATTTTCCCACAAAGATGTTGCTTAAGATTTCACACAAAATTCTTATCTAAATAATATAAAATCAGCACACCCAAATCATTTATACTGTACAAAGTAAATATTTCAGCATTCTCTCAGCAGAATATCTGAGTTTCTCATCAGTTTTTAATTATGTTTCTTGAAGTATGCTCAAGGAAATGAAAATGAATATTTTTATTCAAAACCAAGGAGTAAATTAAGAAATAATTTATCCAAATAGTCCAATTGGGTGTCAATAAATATTCTTTTAACTGGTTGGTTCCTTGCGTCTTTTGAGATTTGGGAGTCTTAGTAAAGAAAGGTTTCATCACGATTTGTCTCCTGCAAAACAGACATGGTAATTGTCTTTATAATTAGGTTAAATTATAAACTTCTTCAAGGAAGGATCTGTGTCATATTTCTCTCCCTATCTCTACTGCTTTGCACAGAGTAGATACTCAATACATTTTTATCAAATTGAATGAAAACACAGCATTTTCTGAAGCAATAAAGACTACCTCAGGTTATCCTATCATCAGCTATTTCATATTCTGTCTCTGAGATCTATGTGAGACTACCACTGAAAAGAGTTTTTTTCTATACATACTAATTTGTGTTATGATCTTGCTTCTCTTGGGAATGTAAAGCAGATAACTTTCTTCTCTTAACCTGACAAAGACTGAGGACAAATACTCTATAAAGAACTTAATGAGAATGTCTCATTTGCCCTAGGAATAAGGGACAGTTATCATTGTATATGCTGTTTTATTCATCATCCTCTTTAGGACTCTCCAGCTAATCAAATTCTTCGTGCAAAAAGTAGTATACAGAAATGAGCACAATACTCTAACACAGTGTGAACACTCCAGATACAGTGAGGACAATGGGAGTATCATTTCCTTTATGCTTTACCTGAGGTAGCAAGGTTGAAGCCAATACAAGTAGCAGTCAAAACTCCCCAGTATTAGGACCACATTAAAATGTAATTATGAAATGTTTAACAAAATGAATAAAAATTAAATATGATATGTAATATTCATTTCTACTACTCTAAGTCAATTCGAGACCTATAGAAATCTGTTTCAATTTGAATTTGACACGACTGCTTTCAACTAAACCCCCTCAATGTAGTCCACGATTGCCTTAGCTTTGGTGGTCACCATGTCATATTGTTGATTTCTATCGAGTACAAGTTTCCTGATTTTGTGTCCTTCCACAAAACTTGCTGATTAGTTCAGCTATAGAAGACAACATAGCAGAGGGAAAGATCCTTAGTCTTGTGTGAAAAATCTCAAGTTGTTGGTCAAATTCTGCCCTGCACTTATCCGTGTGAAGTTGGCAGGTCATTTAAGACCTCTTGGTTTCATCTATAAAATAAGAGTGTTGAACTATATGGCCTCTGTAGTCCTTTTCCAGTTATATATCTATGAGATTAATTTGTTTTTTTCTTCCTCCATCAGAATATGATCTTCTTGTGGCTTGGGACTATTTTACCTTTGTCTTCTATACCTACAAAGTATATTGCTTTAACTTAGACTAGTAAAGTGTGAGTGTGGGGGGCAGGGTATGTGGAATGGAATCCGAGTGTAAGATTGTACATTTGAGTCTTTTTTAATATGGCCCAACATTCTAATTTATCAAGGTGTGTTTCTAACCAGTCATACAATATTTTTTCTCTCTCTCTTCTAGCTCTATACTATTTTAAAACATAATCATTGCAGCTATTCCACTTCCTAAGCTATTGATAAAATATTAAAAGGACAAAGGCCGAGCTTAGGTCCCTGGTACTTTATTGCCACTGTATTAAAAAGCTTACTAGCCTTTAAAGACCTTCCCCTAGCATAAATTGACATATTAATGGCTACTCTTTGGTCCTCTCCATTTGGACTCCATTTATCTAAATATGCCACCATCTAACCCTACTTCTCCCTATTTTGTCCACAAAAAAATTCAGCGAAATATCTGTCACATCTTTGTTTGAAACTAGTTCAATTATACTAACAGCAATGTCTTCATGTCACACTCCAGTAATTCTATCAAAAAAGGAGATTGGGCTACTGTGTAATAGACTCTTTTTGATGAAGCCACATTGACATTTTTTTTCTGGTAGACGATGACTTGCTTTTCTAGACTTCCATTAACATTTCTTTTCATAGAATTTTGCCTGCAATCAAAGTCAAAGTCATTGGCCTATATTTTACAGACATAATTTCCCATCCTTTAAAAATAGAACATTCATCTTTTTTCATCCTATAATACCACTTTGTTCACGACACTAACAGTGAGTGGCTCAGTGATTACATATGTAACTGTTTTATCCCTGTAGTAACTACAGGCTATTACACAATTAAACTACTACTATAGTTCAGCACAGTTAAGCTTGTCTGGTATACTGATAAGCTAAACAAAGTTAGCTACATCTTATCTTACTGTTACTCTACTTGGGTTTCAATTTCAAATTAATAATTTTGGTGGTAAGGTTTTACATCATTTAAAGTCAATTATTCATGAAAGAAAATACACAGAATCATAATCACAATCAATTATTCTATCATCTCTCTGTCAGCGTTTACAATTTTCCATTTTTTTGCTTAATTTTCCCCCAATGTAACTAAGAAAATCCCTTTTTGTCATTTTTCAGTTTCCTCATTAATATCAATTCATTTTAAGCTTTAGGTTTCCTGACATAACTCTTAAAGACTACTACATCATGTGCCTTTGCTTCCATCTTCTACCCACGCCATTTAAAAATTTAAGTTGTTGAGTATGCTCCCAGCAGATCCATATTGGTCTTTTTCAAGAAACACACTTTCCTACCCTCTTCATTAGGCTTATTTTTGTGTCTTTAGACGCAAAGTTTCCCCTCACTTCTAGGATGACTTTCCTTGGAAAATTTTAGTAGAGCATTGTTATGGGAAGTTAAGAGCAGCATATATAGAGGAAGGAGAAGGAGAAGGAGAGATTATCACTGCACTCTTTCATTTCCTTTAGGTAGTAGGCTGTCTTGTTCTTAGGCTTTCCATCATAGTTATTGAATTCTCAAGCCTCTTGTCCATTCTCATACAACATCCTGACTTTGGAGCATATCAAAGAAGAATTCTATCTTCCTAGTGGATTTTACACTAAAAGGAAGGTAAGGGAGAAAGACAGTTTGGCTGATCAGAAAGGAATGAAGAGCCTCTCTAATTTAGATGACTAAGTCTCTATGGAGTAGTCCCCTTCTCAAAGGTCTGACAGTTTTTCTCACCATAGTCTTGGATGTAGTCATTTACACTAGTCAGGAGGGTAGATAAATTATGAACATTTGTAATTAACCCTAAGGAATATAAAATTGTCAGTATCATTTGTAATTTATCAGGATAGGAAAATGGTCTTTAAACATTAATGTTAATTACTATCTAACCAGTGAACGAAACCAATATGCAGTGTTGAAAGGCAGTAATGAGCATGTTACACAATGATCACAGGAAACTGAGATTTAACTAAACCTAATTTTTAATATGCAACCCGAAGCAGCTGTCTAATTTAATAAACAGAAATGCAACACATTCTCAGAGCTACAAACTGACAGTATTTTAAAACTAGATAAAAAGTATAGGTTATCTATTTCATAGGGGATAAAGTGAAATTCTAAATCATACCGCATGAAATTTGAAAAATGGAAATATACCAAAAGCAAGAATTATGCAAATGACGATCACTCTTCTAGACTTTTTTCACCAAATCTTCTTCATGCATGGAACTCATTTTTTGCTTTCCTGCAACACCTATCACAAAGGCTTAAATCTATTTGATTCAATTATACGAGCATTTATGAAGCACCTACTATGTGCTGGGCACCAAACTAAGAGATTCAAAATGAGAAAGAAAATAATTCCAAGGTGCTTCTATTCTATTTCAGGAAAGCCTACTGGGGAAAACTATATACACAGATATTATATACGTATATATATATATATATATATATATATATATATATATATATATATATATATATATATATATATATATATATATGTTTAACTATTAAATTAAATGTCTGTTTTTGTTCTGCACCACCTCCTATCCCAATTTTCCTAATTTCAGTTAATCTATATTTTATCAATTCCAGGAAGGAATGTGATTGTCATTGTCCTTCTGGATGCTGTGCACATATGGGCACAGATGGAGTGGAAGGTGGTAATCAATATTGGGAGAAAACCATTGGGAGTCCCATCTAACTATCTTTGTCATGCCAAATTCTCAGAATATGTCTTGGGCATCATTCCCTAAGGCTCTCACAATATAAAAACTTGGACTCCTTGCTAATTGTCCCTAGCTTCTATAGAAGCAGATTGATATTAAGGCCAAGTCTGGACCAAGGGCAAGTGAGCAAAGTGTACAACATTGAAAGCCAAATACTTTAAAAATAGCTTAGTAATTAAAATAAATTCCTCTGGAATACACACACACACACACACTCAAGACATCCATTTAAGAAGAAAACATTAATAAATTATATTCTAAGTTTGCAACTATGTATTTCCTTATTTTGATAAATAAATAAATGCCTGTAGCAGAATGCCAACAATATATTTTTCCGTGGGTTTTGTGACTCAAAAAAAAATCACTAAATTGATTTTGCTCAAACTTTCCAACAAAATAATCACCTCTGGACTAAATCTAAGTTAAATTTCATGGAATTTCCCTTCTTATTTCACAAGAGAATTTGCTGAGTGAATGAGTGAGTCTTCAGAGTTTAATGGAAATGTCTTTACAATGTATACTTTGGTCCCATGAACAGTGAAATGGCAATATGTATTTCCTGAAGGATCCATCTGATAGAAAACTAAAAGCTTGTGCAAGTGAAAATGACCAAGAGAATGTAGGCAAGTAGGGCCTTAAAAGAATCATTTCACGAAAACTGTTAAAGAAAACAACTCACATCTTTTGCAAAGAAGTGTCGGAGTAGAATGCCCTATAGGAAAATAAAGTGAAATATATATATGTCTCCAGTATGGAAAAACAAATCTTCACAATTGGTTGGCCTATTGGAAAAGTCTATTGTTTGATAAGACATTTCTTGTTCAGGAAACCGGATCTCAAAACACTAGTGTCAAGCCTATACTTACAGAAAATGGACCCTACCAACACTCAGGTCACGTTAACCTTGCAAAGCTGCATGGATCATGATAGAAAGTGATGACAGCATGAGTATACTTTAGATGAGATATATGTCATTCCCTGTCTTATCAATTCAAAACCAAAGAAACATAGCTATTGGATGAACTAGAACACGATTAGCATTAATGAAAAAATACAACCATTAGTGACTAACTTTACATTGCTCAGTGATTTGAATTTTTTTTCTTATAAGTTACTTAAAATAACCATTAACTTTACAAAGGTTTGTTTGTAGAGTCCATGAACTCAGATGTACGAACACTGCATACTTCCAAATTTATAGCGATTTTGGCGATGCCAGATTGTAACCCCTACTCTGGTCTTTTCAATTATTTTTTTTCTTCCCCATAATAGCAACCTAAGGCAATTAATACCTATGCTCAAATGAAATAACACCCCCCCTAACAATTACTCCAGTTCCATTAACAACTAATTAAATAGGAAATGCTAGTAAAAAATGAAATCTCATATATATCTTCTTATAAAAAAGGGCAATTCAATTTTATCCTCTTCTGAAGTTAAAAAGGCACATATGAATATAGAAATGATGCACTTAAATTCAGCCACAAGGTGAAGGACTTAACTTGGAGAATTGTAGCTACATTCAAAACTACAAAGTGTAAATGACACTCAAACCACTGGATGCAAAACCAGTTCTTGCTGTTGGTATATTAGACAAATGGGATTACCAGGACATTTGCCAACAAAACCTTTGTACATAATATTCATATGGGATGACTTAAAATTTGCCACCTTCAGAATTCTGCTCTTTGCCTCGGCCCCACACTCTCAAATACTTGGTGGTTCCATTTCTTTGCACCCAGTATTCTCATGTAAATCTGTAATACTACAGAAAGGAAAAAAACCATAAATCTTGTACGCATAACAAATTTAAGAAGTTACCATTGAACAAAACACAAAAATCAGAGCAAGTGCATACAATCATGTGTACTGTTCTTTCATACTTGAAAAGCATGCAGGATAAGTAGTTTTAAAAAGCAAAAACGTGTGCAGTTCTTGAACGAGTATTTCAAAATACTAAGTGTATCATAAAAGATATACATAAATAAAGAAATGAATGCAAAGACAAGAACATTGGATTTGAAAAATGACAAAGCAGCAAAGACTATGTTAATATCAGTTAGGATTTCAGTGACAAAGGAAAGCATGGCACAGAAGAACATCATGCAAACATAATCTAGAAAGTTGGTACTGTTGAGTAAAAAATACAATGGCAATACCACTTTAATCCGTGTAGTGGCATTCTGAGCGTAGGAATTGCTCCACCTATGCAGATAGACAATTTCTTTATAACTTTGTAGAGTTATAATTGCAGAGAACTGTCATGGTCACCAAGCTGGTGTGGGTCAGATGTAGGATTTTTTACCTCCAAATATGGCTCCCTATCTACTATGCCTCACTGTCACTCAAAAATTATAGATAAATAGGTAGGAACATTTGAACTGCTTAGATTTAGAAAATTCTTATTAAGGATTTTTAAAAATCACAGAATTGCAGCAAATAATTGAAATCAAAGTAGATGACCATTGATGTGGGAGTAAATAAACAAATTTCACTAAAAAAAAGACAAATATGAAGAATTCAGAGAATTTAGTTATCTGAAGAGATGCAAAATAAAGTATGCATAAGCAAGAATATAGTGCATATAAACATCACAAAATTGTAAATGAAAAACAAGAAAATACAAAAATAAAACAAGTAAAATCTCTTTAATTTTAATGAATAAGAGCTGAAAAACTATATCTCTCTTTCTTCTTCTCTGAGTTATTTGAATAGTGAATATGAAATTCTATAGATATTGCAAAAATTATATGTTGGGTGGTTTTATTAAAATTTTTTCTCTTTCTTTTTTCATTTTTGCTATAAAAGAAGGGTTGCTGGATGGGGAAAGGAAAAGAATATATTCATAAGTAAAAGTCATGAGCATCCCTTCAGTTTCTAATTCTAGTCCACCAAAAAAAATCTACTGTACATATTTTTATACATATGGGTTCTTTTTTGTCTTCCCTTCATCGCTGAGGTAAAAACCTAATAAAAATATGTCTGAGTCAAACACAGCTGATTAGCTTTTTGAGAGTAGTTTGAAATTGTTCTCCAGAATGGTGGAACCAATGCACAGGTCTACCAGCAGTGCATTAGTTCATCTGTTTTCCCACATTCCCTCCAGCATTTTTCTTTCCTTTTTTGTCACCTTAACCAATCTGACAGGTGTGAGTTGGTACCTCAAATTTCTTTTTAATGTGCATTTTTTAGTTCTTAGAGATTTAGAACATTTAAAAAGATTACTGTTTACAGCGCTGATTACTTCCACTAAAAACTGCCTGTTCATATTTCTTGGCTATTTATCATTTGGGGAATATCTCTTAGTATTACAAATTTGGCTTACTTCCTTAAACATTTGAGAAATGAGACCTTTGTTACAGAAACTTGTTGCAAAGATATTTTTCCCCAGTTTCCTTCTTTTCTTCTAGTTTTAGCTGTATTGGTTTTGTTTGTGCATAAACTTTTTAATTTTATGTAACTCAAATTTTCCATTTTGCATCCTATGAAAAACTCTATCTCTTGTCTGATAATGAACTTTTCCCTTAACTGCAAATCTCTTACTCCTACTCTCTTACGCTCCAATAATTTGCTTATAATATAAGCCATTTTGTCTAAATTGTATATTCATTTTGAGCTTATCTTGGTATATGATGTGAAATGTTGTTTTATAACTAATTACTGCCAAACTACTTTCAGTTTTCCAACAAGTTCTGTCGAAGAGTGAGTTGTTACACAAATAGATGGGATCTTTGGATGCATAAAACACTAAGTTACTGGACTTATTTGTTTTAGTATAGAGTATATTAACCTGTTTCACTGATCAACCTCTTTACTTCTTATCTAATAGTTTTGATGATTACAGTTTTGTTAAGAACTGGTTGTTCTAGGCCCCATTCCTTCCCATTTTTTTTTCATTGATTCCCTTGATATTTTTGACCTTTTTTTGCTTAACATGAATTTTCCCCCCCCTAATTCTATAAAGTAATTTTTGGTAGTTCAATTTGTATGGACCTGGACAAGTAAATTAAAATAGGTAGCACTGTATAGGTGAATAAGTGATGGTACATGCATATGATGGAATAATTTTGAGCTTTAAGAATTAATGGAGGGTGGATGACTTTGATTCCATCAAATTGGAAAGCTTTTATATGTATAACGTCAACGTAAGTGACATTAGAAAGGAAGCAAAACGCTGGGAAACAATTTTTACAGCCAGTGTCTTCTCTGATAAACACCTCATTTCTCAAATACATAGAGAACCGAGTAAATTTTACAATAACATAAGTGATTCCCCAACTGAAAATAGTCAATGGATATGAACAGTTTTCAGATTAAGAAATAAAAGCTATTCATAGTCATATGAAAAAGTGTTCTAAATTACTATTAATTAGAGAAATGAACATCAAAATAGGTCTGAGGTACCACATCACATCTGTCAGATTGGCTAAAATGAAAAAACAGGGAAATGAGAAATGTTAGAGACGTGGTAAAAATGGAACACTAATGCATTGTTGGTAGAGTTCTGAAATGATCCAACCATTCCGGAGAACAATTTGAAAATATGCCTGAAGGGCTACATTATTGTGTATATCTTTGTATCTGGAATAGCACTTCTAGTTCTTTATCCAGAAGAGATCACACAAATGCATAAAGGACCCATATATACAAAAATATTTATAGTAGCTTTTTTTTGTGGTGGCCAACAATTGGAAATTGAGGGGATGCCTGTCAGTTGGGGAATGGCTGAACAAGTTGTGGTATATGAATGTGATGGAATACTATTGTCCTATAACAAATAATGATAAGGTGGAATTCAGAAAAAACTTGGTCTTAAATGAACTGATGCTGAGTGAAATGAGCAGAAGCAGGAGAACATTGTACACAGTTACAGTCACATTGTGCAATGACTGACTGTGAGAGACTCAGTTCCTCTTAGCAATTCAAAGATCGAAAACAACTGCAGAAGACTTATGGTGGTAAATACTATCCACAATCATAGAAAGAACTATACAGTCTGAATAAAGATGGGAGCATACTATCCTGTCCCCTTTTATTTTGTTGTTTTGTTTTATTTCTTCTTTCTAATGATTCCTCCCATTAGTTCTAATTTTTCTTTACATCATGACTAATGTGAAAATATGCTTAAAATGAATGTACAGGTAGAAAGTTTATAAAATTGCACAACATTTTTTCAAGGAGGAAAGATACTGAGAGTCAGAAAATTTAAAACTCAAAATCTCATGGAAGTGAATGTTAAAAAGTAAAAATAAATTAATTAATAATTAGAAGATTTTTTTAAAAGTAATTAATGAAGGGGAAGGTTTCAGGAAAACTGGAAAAATCTATATGAACTGATGCAAAGTGAAGTGAGCAAAACTACAATTAATAGAATAACACCAATACAAGATAATGAACTTTAAAACACTTAGTAATGCTGATCAACAAAATGACTAACCACAATTCCAAAGAACTAACAATGAAATATTACCCACCTTCAGATAGAAAAATGATAGATTTTATTTCTTTTTTCTACTTTTAAAAACATGGCTAATTTAGGAATTCCTTTTTATGTTTATACATATATATGATGGGTTTGGTTTTTCATGCCTTCTCAATGACTTTGGGGAATGGAGAAGAAAAATAATTTAGAATTCAAATTTTAAAAAATTAATTGAAAATAAAGATGATATAGAAACAATAAATCAATACAAGTACTTTTTAAAGCTACCTAGGTCTCTTTTTATCCTGAGACTCATCTCAAGGCAACACTGAACTTTAAAGTTCATATTTGTTTTTATTGAAGGGGAACAAAAAAATTAGGGATGACACAAAGTCATTTTTTTCCTGGTCAACAAAACATGGGAATACATTTTGCAGATAATAACTTTACACACATCTCTCTAGAAAACTTCTGTGTAATGAGAAAGAGCAATATATTATGAAATGAGAATTAAACATTTCAGGAAATTTAACTATAATAAGCACATGAAAAAAAGTGTTCATAAGGATGGAGGTGAATCCATCTTCCTCTTCTCCTAGATTCAGGCCTGCCAACATTACCACCATTAACATTCATTACACACTAATGTGCTAAAAAGAAGAGCCTATTAAAATTTAACATGTAATTAGACAACCTTGATGCCTTTTGTGGAATTAAATAGTAAAGAACAGGGACCAAAATTAACATTGATAGAGATATGTCTCCTGGTGGACAGAAGAAAGATGTGAATGAAAGCTATGTGTGGAATGAGGACTCTCACATTTTAATTCCTCAGCAAAAATCCAGTTCTTTGCAATCTCATGCTGTGACCATGACTTGATGCCCATAGGGTTCCCAACATTGCCTAAGAGTTTCAGGGAACAGCCCTTTACAGCAGGTATTCTGTCAAAGGAACTAGTTAAAACAGAAGCAACAAAAGCATTAATGAGCCACTGTGTGAAGGGAAAAGGAACAAGCATGATGCTGTATAGGAAGAATGCTACAAAAATACAGTATTGGCCAAGTTCAGTTTAGACATAAATTCTGCCTGAATCCATTTAGGGCATTTAGTCTGTCACTTCTTTCTTCAACCTCATATTCCACCAAAAGAGAAAGACATAATCATACACAACATGTGGTAACTTAGCAAACTGTGCTCCGTTCCAGAGTCCCTGAAGAGCAAGACAAATGTAATAACAGGGCCTTTGAAAGTAGCTCACCTGGTACAGGCACATCATCGAAAGACTCTTTACTTAAACAAGTAGGCTCAATTGCTATTAAGGAACATTTAACAGACAAATTTCTCTGCCTTATAAGAAATTAGGAAGCTATTCTCATAATGAGTTTGCAACGTTTGTCTGACTTTGGGTAAGGTTATAATAACATTGTGTACAGCCTTAATGAAGCTATACACGTACAGTTACCTTGACACCAATCCAATTCAATGACATTACTGACTTATGATATCCTTTGCCAATATGTAGGTACTTTCAGTGGAAGTGATACAAGAGTTCAGCAGCGTCAGGATGAGGGTGGAGGATAGATAGGATAGTTAAGCCTATGACTTAGTCTCACAAAAAGAGTTGTTGATTAAATTTCCAAAGCCCCTATATTATGTGCGAATTTAATTGAAAGTATGTACCCCTCTCTTTTAGCAAAATACCTCCTTTCTTAATACAAAGAAGCATATAAATTTCACAATTATATCCACTGGTTACAGGTTCTAGGAATAAGTTTCATAAACTTCAGGGCCCCAAGACACCGTCTGAACTCACACTGTGTGTGTACCCCAGAAAAACTCCACCCCTCCCCTTACACACAACTACAACCTTCTAAAAATTGTATTAAAAATCCATAGTTTTCTCCACTGGTCAGCCAGTCAAAGCCAGAGCTGCCAGTCACTTTGATGACCCAGGCTGACTCACTAGTGGGATGGAGTAGCCTACTGACTATACCCAAGGTGAGCCATGATCAGTAGCCTTCACTATGTGATCTTATACCCCTGTAAGCATGGACAGCTCCTGGCAGACAGCTCACATTAGTCTTGCCCAACACCATCCGTGTCCCTGGGCATTTATACCTACCTTTACAATAAATATTGTGTATTGTATATCACTCCCAACTTGTATTTTTCCTCTGTAAGGGAAATTTCTGATGTAGGATCTCCCAAGTTCACTATAACTTAGTAATTATGGTTTAGGCAACTGAATTTTGCAGGCTTTGATGCAAGGTTTCAACTCATATCTTGGATCCACAAAACTACATTGCCTCTAATTGTCTCCTTTCAATGACTTTCATTTTTAAACTGGGAGGCAGTCAGGTGACAAGGTGTATAGGGTGCCATCTTAGCTTGTGTTTAAACTCTCCCACTGTTGTGTACTAGCCACATGAACTAGGGAAGGTGACTTCAACTCCCACTGCTCTTAGCCACTCTGTAAATCAGTCAAAAGGCATTTATTAAGCATTGTTATGAGCCAGTCACTGTGCTAAACATTGGGATTACAAATAAGTGGAAAAAACAAACCTAAGTTTCATAGATGGTATCTACCTTCTTTGAGGGGTCAACTAGGGGTAAACAATTAATAGAATGCTTGGTCAGGAGTCAGGAAGACATATCACCTTGAATTCAAATCTGGCCTCAGACACATACTAGCTGGGGACTCAGGGCAAGTCACTTCATCCTGTTTTCCTAATTTCCTCATATGTAAAATGAACTGGAGAACAAAAAGGAAAGCCATTCCAGTATCTTTATCAAGAAAATCCCAAGTGGGATAACGAAGTCACACTACTGAAAAATGATTGAACAACAACTTCACTGATAGCAGGAGTTTACTCATCTTGGAATGGGGAGGTTCCTCTATAACAATGAAATCTCATGTCTAAACCCTATCCATATCTCCATCAAAGTATTATTAAAGGTAGAACACCTAGACACCTTACTGTTGGAATCTGGGATTCAATTCAGTGAAAGAACATAGATCTACACATGGGAAATATAATCAAGAGACATAACAGTTCTTTCTTATTGTTTAATTATACATATATCATGAATTTTGTGGGTGTGTGTTGGGCAAGAGTGTTGAAGGTTGAGTCCAGAGTTATGATTTCATCAGAAATTCATGATGTGGAAACTTCCTCTAACATCAAAAATATAACTAACATAATCTTAGCAAGTGGCCAAAGGCACTACGGGTAAATGAGGCAGTGAACTGGGAGTGTAGTGTTAGACTTGGGAGTAAGGAAAATCTTATTCAAATCCTGCCTCAGATATTTATTAGCTGTGTGATGTTGGGCAAATCACAACCTCTCTCAGGCTTGTTTTGACAATCAAATGGCACAGTATGGGAAAGCACTTTAGAAACCTTAAAGCATTATTTAAAGTCTAATTGTTACCATTTTTGCAATACTCACTAAGTTAGTGTGTGTGATAGTCAAGACTTGAAAGTAGGTTTTCCTAACTCCAAAGAAGAACCTCAAAATCATTATAATATTTCCTCTCAGCTTAAGAAAAAGAGATAATTTTTATGCATCATAAGGAAATGACGCTGGTGGAGGGGAACATTGTATGACAACTTTAAAAATATCTATGCTGATTCAAGTCTCAAGGTGTTCAAGATGGTAAGGGTTTCCTGCTTTTGACATTTCCATTAGATCAGAAAACAAGAATTTCAGTTACATTTTCAACATACCTTAAAAGGGACATGCTTTCCATCATAAAATTAAAAATATTTTGTTTGAAAAATTTATTTCAGTCGCACAAGTTTCATTTCCACAGGGCAATCAAGCTTTGTGTTCTCCATTTCCCTATCCACTATCATAAGCAGTTTAGGCTCAACCTAAAAAAAGCATTATTATAATAACACTGATTCTGTCTGCTACATGCTTCCCCTGTGATTTGAGGGAACCTAAGCGGTGTTTTACAAACCCCAAGAGTGATATATTACTTAGAACTAATTAGTTTATTGGAAATGGAATCTGAATGTACCTATGTTAATATCTGTCTAATCAGAAATCAAGATCTGCACTTTTCCTTCATGATTATAGCAATATTTGGTTATTTTCACAGAGAAGAAAAATAAGTTCAATTCAGGGGAGATATTCTTCTTTTAATCTAACTCTCAGACAGATACTAAATGTGAGTGATTTTATTACTTTTTTTTCCCTTTCCCGTGTCATAGGTAGGTATGGCTTTTCACTAGAAATCATACCAAGTGTACTTAGTACATGAGGGCAGTCAACAACATAGTTATAAGTGCTTCTCACAAAAGAGCCCAAGTATAGAAAAAAAGATAAATAAAAAATATCCTAATGTGTCACATGGGTGAGTGCTGATATCTACATCTATATCTATACATATATACATACACACACATAAAGAGCTTCTATCTGTAGAGCGGGAGAATTAATAAATGCTTAGTTAGTCCTACTGCAGCCTACAACACTGCTGATTGTGTTAAACAGCAGTTATTAAGTATCCTCTCATTCATAAAACTCTGCTAACTCTTACACTGAGGCCATTAACTGCAAGTCTTAGAGACTCCTACAGTCGTAAGAGACCCTTGACCTCTAGAAACACATTGGAAGAGAAAATTCACCTGAGGTAACATAGAAAAAACTAAACATAAACAATGAAAGGTATGATAAAAAAATAAGACGGCAATATGATTTTTAAAAAATATGCCCATGATCAGGTCTAGCTTTAGTGTTTTCAGTTGTGTTTTGTATGCATTATTCTTTGAATATAGATCTAATAAAAGATTAGAAATGAAATAGATGCCAACTGGAGGGGCATCTAAACAAGTTTTAATACATAAAAAATAATGGAATATCATTCTCCAAAAAAAAGTATAAATATGCTGATGAATATGGTAAACATGGGAAGTATGGGAAGACTTATATTAACTGATCCAAACTGATGTAATCAGAAGCAGGAAATGAGCTTTCACAGTGCTTACCGGAAGAAAATGGAAAGATTGAATACAACTAAATAATCTAAAACACATACTTTCAAATTGTGTTGATGAAGGTGGCCCACAAAGAGTGAAGATGAGAAAGAATTTATTTCCGTTCCTTGCAAAGGTGGGAGTTAATGGTGTGTGAATCTTACTATAATATCAGCTTTTTATTTATGAGTTGGAACCTTTGCTTTTTTATTATTTGTTGCAAAGCATGACTCTCTGGGGAAGGTAGGAGATGATAACTTCCAAAATGTGAGTGGGTACAAAAAGAAAAAAATAAATAAAATTTGTTAAGATAGGAAATGGAGCTAGGATATGGGAATCATACCACATTTGTTTTGTATTTACTTGATATGGAAATTGTACTTTATCCCCTTACTATATGTGTGTTTTTATATCTACTATGTACAGCACATCTTTGTCCTTTAACATATGAGCCAAAGGATTACCTGGGCAACATGTGATATGAAATCAAATATAAGGACAGGGTTATTTTAAATAGTTGATTGAAACCATTAACTCAGATACTTGCAGACATCCAGAATAATTGCATTTCATTAGTCAAAAGGAAGACATTTGATATTGGGATTTTTTATTAATGAATTTAACCAAGCAGTAGCTAAAAAAATAAAACTAATTTAAATCAAGACACTAAAAAGGGAAAATAAAGGAAGGTAATTATATGAAATCAAGTGTCAGATGGGATGGAATCCATTACCAGGCACAAAATTCAAAATAAATCAGGAGAAGTGACATATAATTCTGGTTCAAAATAATCCTAGGTGCCTCTGCTTTTCTTTGACCAATCTTTTTGTCATATATAAAGCGGAGTTTTCGGTGCTTTTTCAACAACAGTATGACCTTGAAGTGAAGTGAATAGATTTCTCACACAAAGGACACAGGGATACAACACTTCTTGGAGTAGAAATGCCAAAGGATATTTAACAAGACATTTACATACCAAGTGCACTCTCTAAGATGGAGAAAGCTGTATGAGAACAGGACAATTTAGCATGCTAGAATTTATACTGAAGTTCAGAGAGATTTGTATGTTTTTGAAAAATGAATAGGAATCAATCTTTTTTCCTCCAGTGGTTCAAGTACTGGACAACCATTCAGCTGAGAATTCACAATGAATGTAAACAAAAGTAGACTAGACTAAGAATAGAAGCAGCTCTGTTTCATTTTCATTCTCTGCAGCCTATTAACTTGCAAAACCATTATTCCTCTTCAGTGGAGGTCCCTGAGTCAAACATGAGGAGCTCTGGAATTTGTTGTTTTCTGTTGTTTTTCAGTTATGTTTGACTTTTGGGGATGACCCATCTTGGTTTTCTTGGCAAAGACAGTGGAGTGGTTTGCCATTTCTTTTCCATTTAATTTCACAGGTGACAGTGTTAAGTGACTTGCCCAGAGTCATACCACTTGGTTAAATCTGAACTCAGAAAGAGAGTCTTCCTGACTCCAGGCCTTCATGCTATCCACTGTGCCACCTAGGTGCCCAAGGGCTAAGAAGGATGACAGGAAAGTGTTCCCTCCCCAGCACTCACCTTGTAGTACTTGGATAGGAGGCCAAGTGACTGCCATGGTGGTGGGTCACAGATTCAGCAAAGTGACACAAGCCAGTAATTGTAAATATGGTTTTAGGAGTGGCTGAAGCAAATCTAAAGGTCATAAGTACAGAATAATAGGAGAAGAGATATTTGAGCTCAAATCTGGAGTTTTCAGTAATCCTCGTGAGGATATAGCATAGAATACAAATCAGTGAATGAACTAATTGCCACAAATTCACAATATTTCAACAAAGTAATGGAAGTGATTTACCAGGAGCCACAGAGTTACTTACCTTCTCCATTTGTTATTTGGTTTAGCTCTTTCTCATTCCATACTTCACACCAGACATGTAAAAATTATCACTTCATACATTGATGAAACATAGCACCCCAAGGAGAAAATACCCATCAATTTTTAAGTTTGCTGTCTGGCTAACACTTTTTGAGGAGACAAAGGATAAGGTAGCTAATAATCATTAAATTTTATAAGACCTTTCCTTATAAATGAACAATGAATATTGACTCAAATGCCCCCTTTCAGAAAGACTAAGAACTAACAAAATAACACTAGGGAAACAAGCAAAAAAATGCTAAAGAACTAAAAAAAATTCTTCTCTGAATTTCATATCAATGACTGAGTTTTATCTAACTACATAATTATCAGGTTATGTACAAATTTATCTAGTCTAAGTAAGTCTGATAACAAAGTAGGTGTTTATTTACTTCCAAAGTGATTTTTGATGGGATTGCATTAAGTTAAAGAACCTGATTCATATACTGCCTACAATATCTCCTTCCACAATGGTTTATAACTTTGGACTTAGGTCAAACCATCTTCATCTTGGGTAACTTAATTCCAAAGAGGAGGTCAAATTCCTTTCACTGTTCTGGCTCATTTTTCTGACCCTAGAGTAATTTCAGAAATCTCTTAAATGGAGTTTAGGCACAGCTCATGCCTAGGGGCTCCTCAGAATGGGAACAGAAGGTTGTTATATACTGTACCTTTGGACTATATTGATAGGTATACATGAATAGAAGATAAAAGCTAGGCAACAGTTGTTAATTTCCTATACCACAGAAATGAGTTAAGCTAAAAAAATTCTCATAATTGTGCATTAAAAAAAAAAGTAAAATATCTCAAATGGCCCATTGTACTCATTGTTCTCACTATGAAGGGCAAAGGACCTTTGTGAAACTGCGCAACATCTCCTGCTTAGCCAGGACAAACTTTTCTTTAGGATTCCCCTAATTTAAACTTCTTCTGAGAAGTATGTTGTTAGAGAAATTATCATCCTGTGAATATCAAGCACCTAACTCAAGAATTCTCAAACTCAGAAGACAGTAGAAAAGGCTGGAAATACCCATTTCTCAGGATCAGTAGCTGCTGACCTGTGCTCACAAAAGGAAACAAAAAGATAACCACAGATTCATCCTCATTTGGGCAAGCACATGTTCCTACTCCCATGTGTTTTGAGCTACTAGGAGGTACAGCAGAAAAATCTATCCTTCCTTACCTCCCTCCCTGCTGGCCTCCCCCCTCACCCCACCCCCAGAAGTAACACGGTGGAAAGCTTTGGCAGGGTTCCAGCAGAGAAGGATTGAAAAGAAAGGATCCAACTGTTTTACAAGTCTCTGCTGAAGGATTACATCTTGACTGATTATCCAGTCATCTTCAATACAATCACTAGAATAATAGGGTTTTACAGGGATTATTCATGAACTGTTGTGCTATTCCACCAAACTGTGCATCCCTCAACACAGAATGCGTGTCCAGCTCTAAGGGAGGTGCCCCAGATTGACAAAATTTTAAACTATTATTTTGGCAGGTGATTGGGGGATTCATTTGAAAAGAGCCACTTTTATCAACCTTTCTTACATAAATATAGATGTGGATATATAGATATAGATATAGAAATAGATATATATCTCAGAAAGTGGTTAGAGAGACCAGTGTTTGAAGTCAGAAAAACTGGGTTCAAACCTGTCTTTAACACATACCAGTTTGTGACTACAGGTATAACATGACCTTTCAGTGCTCATCCCTCAGAACCTTGACTACTCCCTAGGGTATGTCTTGCTTTTTAAAAGACCACAAAAAGGATGTGTGATCCTCCTATTACTGCTACTTCAGCCACCAAACAACTAGCTTCTCTCTAACACCATCAAACTTAATTGAAGAACCTTTTTATGTACTATACAAAGGAGTAACAAGTTTTGCTACTTCTTTACATTTGATTTATAATCTGCTTCTCTGTTACCTACCCCTTCCTTTCTATAACTTCATCAAGTGGGCAGGGATGGGGTGAGGAGGTAGTTGTTGGGATGGAGGGGTGGGTGATAACAAAATGTTATCAGAGCTATCTTGAACAAGATGTGCCCACTACATACTCCCATTAACAAGACTTATAACCCAGTTTATTTATATGTCAGGACAAAATAGACCAATGAAATTGTTGGAAGTTGACTTGTAAAAGTAGTGTCTTTCTTCTTGGAGAGTGTCCATCATTAAATAAAATGTAAGTTCCTTGAGGCAGAGACCTTCCTTATTTTCAGTGTATCTACCAAACCTGACACTACCTGTAAATTGCTATGCATCAATTAAATCAGTGTTTAATAATATTTGCTGAAATGTATTACAAGGACATAGAACAAAAGCTTCCTGGGAAAGATCATCTCCAATGAGAAAAGTGGTGTCTAAAGAAGTAGTTCTCTAAGTTTTGGTCTTAGCACTCTTTCACACTCTTAAAAATCATTAGGACTCAGAAAGTCTTTTTTAAATGTGGGTTAATCCTAATATTTCCCATATTTGGAATTAAAATGTCTTAATATTATTATGAAAATAGTTTTGACCGCAAACATCTGCTCAAACAACTTGGGACAACAAATCCCCAGACAACTCTTGAAACCTTCTAGTCTAAGCATTAAAGCTCCAGCTCCAGAAAAGTGAACAAAATCCTCAGAGCATTTTCTGAGTAATTGACAGGTTATAAACAAAATAAAATAAATCAAGTCAAATGAAGTAATATTTGTAAAGTGCTTAGCTCAGTGCCTGGTATGGCAGAAAGCACTATAAAAGGCTTATTCCATTCCACTTCTCTTTTAATTGTTTTCCATCATGATCTAGACATTGAACTTTTCATTTCAAAACCAGAGACTTTACTCTAGGGGAAAGAGATATTTGAAAAGAAATTCAAGCATTTGCAATTAGTTCACATTCAAAAAGTTTCCCTTTTAGATAAACAGAAACATGTGGAGAGAAAGAAGATTGTTAAAGGGAAGCAAAAAACTAAAGAAAAGGTAAGACTTGATAGAGATGGCAACTAAGAAGCCATGACCCACTATAAGTACTACTGTTGAAAAAATTCATTCAATCAATTCTCTGCCACATATAATGAATGAAGGGCTGCATTTATATGAAGACTTTCCAAAAGTGAAGACCATGAAAAGCAAAGTTTGTTCAGATATATGGAGTGTCATAGGAAAGGGTGAATAGCCTTATAAGTCACCACAAAATCAAGCAGTTAATCTGTGCCAGTGACAGAAGAAAAATGGAAAATATGGAAAGGGAAATAAAGAAGGTAAGGGAAGAAAAAGAGGGAAAAAAGCAAAAAGAGACAGAGAGTTAAGAACATATGCTATTATTAAATAGTAACTAACTTTCATAAAAATAACAGAGAATAGCTAATATTTTAAGTTTTAGAAAATATTTAACATTTTACTCAATTCTATTATTATTATTATCTTCATTTTACAGAGAAAGAAGCCAAGCCTAAGAAAGGTTAAGTGACTTGGTCAGGTTCACAAAGCTAGTAACTATCTGAAGCAGGATGTCAGACTCTAAAGTCCAGCATTTTATTCAAGTGCCACCTATCTGCCATCCAGATGTAGATTGGTGGTCCCACGACACAAAAGCCTCAGGGCCATGGATGAAGGAAACAGCTGAAAGGAAAGAAGGATGTGCCAGAGACAGGTAGGATAAAATACAAGAAGAAAACTAAGGTTAGGAAGTGTTGAATGACTTCAGAGACAAAGATGTAAGGTTTGCCAGGCACAGGTGAAGAGCTCATACAAGCCACTAAAATGTATCAAAAGCAAATGATAAGATTAACTATGCTGATGAAAAAGGGATTTTTGGTGAAATTACTTTATCAAAATATCTGAATGAATACAGTGAAGAAACCAGTTAACTACCTGAAGTAGGAACAGATAGACATCTACAATACAGGATATGATTACATAGAGTTAAGACATACATAAGAAATACTGGAAGCAAAAAAAAGAGACATCAGCACTGTATCTGTGTCTATTGCAATGATTATAGAAGCTGCAGCAAGTTACCTCAATGGCACCAATTACAAACTGTACTATAATCACTGTATAGGATAAAACATGGTAACTCAGTGTTTCTTTACTGATACCCAAGGGATCTCAAAGAAAGTAAAAGCCAATCCCGTGAGCACCACATTGAAAACATTTGAAAAAAATAAAGTTCTGTGTTACTTTGAGAGGAAAGCTTCATAAATAGTGAGCCACAGGCCCTGGTGGTAACATTAGCTTTTGTTTATTGACTTCTTTTATTTTTCTATATGGCACAGAAATGTTTTTCATTTTAATTTGCATTACATAATATACTTCATAAACAAATATGGATTGAATAGTGTACTTGTTGGAGGCTTGATTCCAGGATTTCCAGAGCGCACATTTACGTCAAGGATTTGCCTGCACTAAGCACAGCATTGGATCTTTTGAATTCAGATCCTAAGTCATATTAAGGGCAGAGCCTTTGAGCCAGAAGAAAATAGGCATAAAAATGTCAGTTTAAGTTACACTGAACTACTATTAAAATCTTCAGTGTACTTCATGACCACAAAGATATGATGCCATTAGACATCATCTAAGTCATTGTCTTGCTTTGAGACAGAACTCTCCCCTTATCTCTTAGCGTTTGGAATACCTAGTGTTTCTGGTGATATTGCAACCCTTTTTCAACAGTATTCTTATACTTAGCATTTCCATGGTTCAGCTTGTGACTAATGAAAACACGGACTTGAAGATCTAGAACACACTCACTCGATGTAGACTTTTGGTTATGGAAGCTGATAGTAAGCTCATTCTACCTCATCTCTTTCTTCATAGTTTCTAATTTCTGATCTTCTGCTAATCTTCATGCTTCTTATACAAACTCTCTTAAGAATTTATGATCCAATCTCTAATAATTTATTAAGTTACTTTAAGCATGACATAAACCAAAAATTTCTTATTAATAACATCCTTCATAACTTTCTCTAAAAGTCTGAAACCCAAATGCAACCAAGAAGCTGGAATCCCTTCAGCATTGATGTCTTTACAACTCACAACTACTTCTTTAATTGCTACTTTTACCTCTTTATATGTATGCTTTTTTTTTCTAATGCTACTCATAGTGATGATGGCCAAGTCATGTTTAAAAACTAACTACTTATAGTTGAGTAACATCCTGTGAAGAAATGTGATGGTTGCTCTGTTTTCCAATCAAAAATTCTTTTTGAGAAACTAAGAAACAGGATGAAGTGACTTTCCCAGAGTCATACAGCTACTAAGTGTTTAAGGCTAGATTTGCATTCAAGAGGAGTTTCCTGACTCCAGGCCCAGAACTCTATCCACTGTACTACTTAGGTGCCCTGTGAGAAAGAATACATGTTATAGATCAAGATGCAAAATATACATACTTAATTGAAGGTAGCTTTAGAGAGGGGTAAGGTACTTGCAGCTAGGAAACTGGGATTGGTCTCCTGCAGAAGGTAGAATCTGATCTGAATCTATACGGATGTCAAGAAGGCTACAAGGTATAAGGCGAAGGAGTAGAGGATTCTAGTTATTAGGGACAGTCAGTACAAAGGCCTGAAGATGCAAAATGAAATGGTATATATGAGGAAGAGTAAGAAGGTCACTTTGACTGGACCACAGAGTATACAAAGGAGAGTAATACATAATAAGTTTGGAAGGATAGATAAAGGTCATGATGCGAAGGGCTTTAAATGTGAAACAGAATACTTCATATTTTCCGATAGAAAGCATTCTCTGCTTTCAGAAAATCACCTGGGCACCTCTGTATAGGATAGACCAATGTGGAGTGAAACTTGACAAACAAGGCTTATGATGAGATTATTACAATAGTCTAAGCGAGAGGTCATGGTGATGTAAACTGGAGAAGTGTTTGTATAGGCAGAAAAAAAACAGATGTGAGAGATGTAAAGATAGAAACAACAAAATCTAGCAAGTGGATATTTGGGTGGTTAAAAGTGTTTTTTGTTTTTTTTTAGAATGATACTGAAGTTATAACTTCATTGACTGGAAAAATGTTTTTTTTCCAAAAAATAAAAGGGCAATTTGGGAGAGGGGTAGGTTTGAAGAGGAGGTTATAAAGAGTTCTTCCTCGAATATGACTTTGAGAGTTTTGAACATCCATTTAAATATCCAAGAGGGAGATGTTAAAGCCATGTAAATAATGTAACTAATGAAAAAGCAGAGAAGAGGCTTCACAATGTAATCTAGAAATACATACAGTGAGATCTTCTAATGATCTGCTGATATGGAAGAGTATGAAAAGTAAACCAAGTAGGAAGGAATTTGTAATGATTAAGCAGGGTATGAGACATAAGAAAGGAAAAACAAAGAAAAAAGGATAATGGTGGTAGAATACACTGCATCAGAATGAGACTATGGGGAGAGGGAACAGGAGAAGGGCTTTCAAACCAAAAATTTACCTCTGAATAATGGGATCAGGGAAAAAAATTGAAATTATCCTAGTTGTAGGTAGCAGTTGGTTGGGGCTCTGCCTTCAAGGAGTGTGAAGATGCAGGGTATGTGGCAAAGAGTTGGGCTAGAGAAACATACATGTGTATCAGGGAGTAAACATATATATGAAAGCTCAATATTTACATCCCAAAATTATGGAGGATTAGCAGATGTTATTTATATGTATACTGTATACATAACACCATATCAGGCCTGATACCTAAGATCCTTGTTCTTGAGCACTTGCACTAAGTCTATATTGAAGTCCCACTCTTTCTAGCTCTAGAATGGCATATATTGCCCAATCCATATATCACTTGGCATCAGTCTCAGATTCTTAATATGATGTGGGAGTTTCTATTTCCCTCTTCACCTCCATCTCTATCTTTCTAAAATTTGAGTTCTTCAATAGAGGACTATTACACTTTTGTCTTTGTGTAGTGCATGGTCTATAATGGTGTTTAATGAATGCTTACTGATTAGTACATCCCATTTTTTTTCTCCCATCTGTTTCTCTCATATTCTGTAACAGAAAAGTTTGAGAGCACTTTATTGATTTTTCTTTCTTGATTTTTTAAAAGATCTTTTTCTAGTGGTTGCAAGCGTAGAAAAAAGGGAGAGTATATCTTAACACCTTGTTACTTTTCACTCCTGCTGGGATAGAGATGACATGCTAAGTTGAAGTGGGAAAAAAAAAACCCTGAAAGTCTGATAAATGAGACTAAAGATTTGCTCTTTAAAATTACATGGCAAATGCATTCAAGAATACTAAGAGTTATAACAGTTTACTTTGGGTGGAGAGATTGTAGTGGTGAATTCACTCTCACTGAATTTTGTAGCAGTGCTAGATGGAATTGATTAAGGATACAGCAACACTGTAGGCTATTTGCCCTAACCTGTACCTAAGCAAAGATTATTGAGGGAATCTACAAAAAATCATCGTAGATGCATGAAACTGATATGTCAACAGCCCAGTAGTTTATGATAAAAACATAAGGCCCAAATGTCTTTAGCCTTTATAAGTGCTGAATGTTCCTTCTGGAGATTACCACAGAGGGAGGAAACACACCTCTTCATGCATTTTATGATCCAGAAGCTAGCCTTTAAAAGTTTGACAAATGGCTTCTGTGCAAATGGATTTGCTGTCTGACTGACAACTATGGATAGGTACTCTAGGAAAGGCCCAGGGTGAATTATTGTTACAAAATGTGTCTGACATGAGTCCCAAGGTGACTCTGTATGGGACATCACAGGAATCCTCAACCTGGGGAAGGAATTCCTGCTGTGGCAAAACCCATCTTAAAACATAATTGAGGAAAAGGGAAGAGGGTGATATTGATACTAAGTACACT